>NC_071981.1:4711943-4721251 GCF_026283585.1 Hylaeus volcanicus | reverse complement strand
CTCTCTCTCTCTCTCTCTCTCTCTCTCTCTCTCTCTCTCTCTCTCCCCTCTCTCTCTCTCTTCGCTTACTGTTCTTTTCGTAAACATTTCGTTTCATTTTCTCTTTCGTTTCGTTTCGTTGTCTCACTGTTATCATTTGTGTCGGTGTGAACTGATAAGAAAATGTATTTGCATCGCTGCGCTGCAATGAATCGCCAAATGATTTCCCAAGAAACGCAGGGAAAATTTATATTCGTCGCAACGAACAGCCCCGACCCCCGAAGCACTCGCGCACTCGAGGTTACCCCTCTGTACCGTTCGTCGCGAACTACATATATCTGATTCGTTGCTACGACTATCTATGCCCAAGCAGCTTCAGCAATCGCCGGCAATTATGGCTGTTGGACCAAGCGTGTAGGTTCTTGTGTACAATTGCTTCCGCAGAATTGGCTACCTTAAACCGTATAACCTGTCTATTGCAAGTAAACAAAACGCTTCTCAGTATAATCCGTAACCGTTAACTGATCCATTCCCAACAAAGCCAGAAATAACAAACGCGATTTATCAATGGAAATCGAACAAAGTGCTCGACGCGATTGGCATTGGTAGTAGTTTCCGATTGGAGTAGAAAAGTTCGATTACCGTCGAGTCATGTAGAGTTGTACAGCGTACACGTTACAGAGCTCTGCTCGATTCCCGAGGAATCGTTGTCTGTTTGCGTTATCGTTCGGTTTCGAATATTCGGTTGATGGATACTGCAGTGGAGAACGATCCCATGACACGGGTGGCTGTAATTCCAGTTGTGGGTGCACCATTCGACTGGTTATCCGTTTCCGTTCTACTGCATGTCTCGATGCATCCCGTTGAACCCTGTAGACACGCCAGCTTCGCTAGAACCATTCGATGCAACGATCCGCAAAAAGATTTAAAGATCCACGCAGTACGTACGACTGTACGATCAAACGTTCCGGATAAATAATGTCCGGAGTGTTTGACAGTCCAACGGTGGAGTTTTGAACACACCGCTCACGCTTGCTGCTACCGCGCGCGCGCGCACGCATGCGTCGCCAATTATACTTTCGATGCTGCTCGTCGACAACACGCGGGGATTCCCCGTTAGGGTAAAAGAATCATTAACCTGTGCGCTGTCGACGAACGTTTTTTTCTTTTAACGAAAAGAACAAAAGGACTCTGTTTAAAGGTTCTCACTCGCTCCCGTAGTATGCACGACGCTTTTTAAAGATGTTTTATGATCGCCCTGATCGCGGTGCCTACACATTCGTAACGGGCGATTTTCTCGCAGAAGGAAGAGCACCGTCCAGAAGACAGACCAACCGTACGAGAAGAAGATCTTGCCGAAACCGGTTCCGAGGAACCACCATCCGGAGCACGAGATCCTCGACGACGTCAACGTCAAGATCCTCAACTTCCACAGAATGCCTACTTACAGGTACGACAGGTCGTATAATTAACGAGATTGCTTAAACAACGTACGACGTCAGGCTAAAACACACTTTAGGTGACACTCTCGAATCGCGTTAATTAGATCTGTCCAACAGTTTAGAGACATTCTCGCGTCGTTAGCATAGAGACTTGACTGTCCAAACTTTCGCCCGCGAACCAACGGATTTCTCCGACGAATCGACACTGGCGAAAGTTTGGAGATGACGAAAGGTCTCGAATATACTTGTACGCTTTTAACAATAAGAGATATACTAGGGAAGACCCCTACAACTAGTGTTGAAAAGGATCCATCAACGATCGCCAAACACACATCTCGCTTCTACTTATCTATTGGTTTTCCATTAATGTTTCTGCGTCACACGAATTCACGTCACACGGCATTCATTCGACATCGACAAGCTCGTTCAACGCTGGGGATTCTTACTCGAGGATTTTCTGCATCCGTTGACTCGTGCGCGACCATGCTACGACTCGTACGCCCTCTATATTCTGTAAATGTACAAACAAAAGCTTTTTATTTGTTGTACGATACATTTACCGAAGATATGGAGTGTACAAAGTCAAATGTATAGGACGTCTATCCGCAAATTGTATTAGAATACGAGCAATTTCCTAGACAGCTTGAACCCTTTGTGGTCGGCGCGGGCGTACCTTCTGTCTCGACATCCTCCCCATCTTTGCTCGGCACCCTCTCCCTTTTACGATAAACGAGCAGAACGTTATCTTAACGATAAACAAACAAACATCTGGACACGATGGTCTCTTTCGAGTCCCGAATTATTAAATATGAATTTTAGTTTACGTTTCTGTTTCTGTTTCTGTCACCGCGATGATAACGACAGTCTCGAATTTCCATATCGTCCCCTTGCATTTTATGCTCTCTCGATAAAGCTGTATGCTGTAAGTTGCAAGTTGTAAGGGTGAAGGAGCCGACCGCAAAGGGTTGAATAATGGTGAAATACCCGCGGCATGCCTACATTAGTATATTTCTAGCCGCGATGAGAACCAGCGCGTGCTGTTTCGACCCCCGAATAACGTCGCCACCGCCGACGGGCCAAGACTCAAGTAAGTCTCATGTGTCTCGCCATTATGTCACCATAGTTGATCGATAATCTAAAGACAGAACACGTTTCGAGCCAACGAAGCAGGTCGGCGGGTCAGGTGACGCGTGTCGAAAGCGAACGGAGCTGCTACGAGAACATCCGATACCTTCTCGCCACCGTTTTCTCCCAATAATTTGTCCAAGCTCTCCTGCCTCGTTTTACAAGCGTGAAACGACAAGGGGCTCGCTCGCTCGTCGTGCTACCGATTTTTCTTCGAATTACTTTGATTATCGTTGACAAACAGGCATGCACATCTTTCGGCCGCGCACACGCACGCACACGCACACGCGCATCCACACACGTACGCGTATACGATCTTTAAACATTTTTCCAACGCGAAAATCTGTACAATTTTGTATACAAACGAGATCCGTGGATATAAAGAGAAGTACAAAACGATTATTTTTCGTTCGTCAGACACCTGCGCACTTTCCTTTACTTTTCTACTTTATTTGATTGGATCGCGGAAATACTTTGGAGGATTTTGATTCGAATCAACAGTCGATTAACTTGTAAAGTGTCCATCGAATGAAAAACGGACAACTTTGACCGAGTAAACTGAGTAACATTTGCACGGACCATTTATTTCTTTTATTTTACGCATATTTTTAAAAGAGTTTCGAAACACGTAGATATCGTCGGATGCATTCTTCTCGGTCGCAAACGGTAGGTCGCGGCTCGTTTGGAAAGTCATTGGAAAGTCTGAATCGGTGGCATCGTACATGTATACGTTATCACGCTTCCGATACATGCACACTGTGGTGAATCCAAGCAGAAAGGATTAAAATGCATGATTAGGAGTTTATCAGCTGGTCTTTTTCACCCCTGGCACCGCATGATTTTTCATTTTGAATGTAGCGCACAAAATTCGTTACTTTCCTCTCACACGTAGTATTCCAAACAAAAACAAAAAACCAAAGAGAAATGAAATCGTCGAAGAAGTAATTTGATCGCAAAGGTTCGAAAATGCATCGTTCCACGCAAAATCCATCGTGTGCCGTTTAACGAGAAATATGAAGTTGGTCTCGCGTTAAAGTACACATCTCGACGTTCACAGATGCAAAGTCAATGGTTACTTGAAAAGATAAGTAATCTATTTCGATTGGTAACGAGGCTAAGAAACTTTGAGACCGTTTTAAAAGTCGACAAACGCGTACCCAGCACCTGTGACCGTTGAGCATCGACGATAATCTTCGTATCCCTAGTTTCCATTCGACGGCAGACAAACTGTTCTTTTACGTGGACATTTTCAGGATCCCCGGGATTAAGGACGATGACGGAGGTACGGGCGCAGAGGACGCTGTCTCTTTCATTGATCTCCAACCAAACAGTCTGAGAAAGTTGCCTGAGAAGGGAATTTTAAAGAAACACGGTGGTTACGGTATTGTAATGACTGATAGTCGTACAAACACGTGGGCAGATAATTCGCTAGCCCATGAAGGGAAGGTGTAAGAAGCTCGAGCTAACGATCGTTCGAATAGAGTTGGATAGATATCTATCTACATATGATAGATAGGGCTAGCCTCCTGCTACGAGACCGTGACCGTAACCGAGACCAGGATACTGGTTGATACTCGTCGAGGATTCTAGATACGGTATCAACGGTATCAGTATCAGCTTTATCGTTCGATAAAGGGTAAAATTTTGTACGTTAGGATGCGGTGAAAATAGGCCTCGAAAGGATACTCCCGGTAGCTCGCGCAGCCCTTTAGGATCGAGCTCTTTGCACTTACCCTACATGCACGATTATTCTATCAATTAGCAACTAGAGAGGTCTAGCCCTGAACGTTAACTGGAACGACGATTGTCCAGTGACAGGAGGAGATACCGTGGTGGAACTGGAGCGCACGTTGGACCGACTGAACGACTACCACGAGGACATCATGGAGGCCCTGAGAACCGCGAAAACTCACAGGGAGCTGTCCGAGACACCGTCAGCCAGTATGGACGGCGAGGCGTTGCGCCAACCTCTGACAGAGCGCGGCTACCCTGACTCTTGCCACAAGGACATGGACGGCCACGAGCATATCGATAACCAGGAGGACGACGACGGCGAAGAGTTGGAGGAGTTCGAGTCGGGTTGCGGCCCCATTCGCATCCGCACTCTGGAGGACATCATCAAACAGCTGGAACGTCACACGACGCAACACATGAGCCACTACGACTCGGAGGAGATCCGGATGTCCGAGAACGAGGCTGATCGTCACTACAGAATAGACTCGTCCGTTTGTAGCGAGTCCTCTCAAGGGTAAGAACTATAACGACAAGCGTAATACAAGCGTACATGGCTTGCGCCATTGCTTACCGTTCTCTTCTCGACGTTCTTCATCGCTTCCAACGTTCCATCGTCGTTCTCTGCCATCGAATGCTTCGGTTGAACCAGACGATCGCTTTTAGTTTGACTTTCTTTTTTTTTCTTTTTTTTTCCTTTTTTCTTTTTAGAGAAAAGTCGGTCGCGGTGTGTCCTAGGATTTCGGAGAAACCCTTAAAGTAGAGCAACGTTCGCGACTGTTTTCGTATAAGGGAAACGTTTAGGGTGAAACGGTACTTTCCAGCTGAAACAAACAACCTTTGCGGTATCGTACGCGATAAGTTTACGATTAATCCAAATTCTACCACGCATTCGCATACGTTTAGGCGTATATAAATAATAAAAAAAACTTTTACTTTTACTTTTACTTTTACTTTTAAATTCGATATTTCCACTGTCAATGCGTCGCATCGTTAGCCTCTTCGCCTTTATCAGTCTTATTATAACGAGTAATTTCAGTTTTAACGTACAACTAACATACGTAAGATCAGCTTCAACATTTTCACTTTTAAACATTACTTGCAATTAATTTAGCCTCGAATAAATTTTGTCCAACATTGTTCTACTTTGCGTATTCGATGAAATCTCTCGCACACTGGCGCGATTCACTGTTGTTACGTTCTACTCTTATCGATGCGTCGTTGCTTCTATTTTTCTACTCTTCGCCACTTTGTTTACTTTTCTCTTACGCTTCATAAATTGCGCATATAATATTATATACAGCTATACAGGCACGCAAACGCGTGTCCGAATTAAGTAGCGTTAGCGTAGTTAGGTTGCGGCGCAATCTATCCACCCATTACAGGCGATGAAAAAGTTCGATTTAACTTTTAACCATTCCAACCATGACTTGCATCGTAGACTCACAAAGCTTGGATAAAATACACAATGCAGAGTCTGTTTATATCGTGTACAATATCTACTACATGTAGTTCCATCGCGCCAAGTAGACACACTTATTCGGAGAGACTATTTGGGATATTTCGAAAGACTATTTCGGATCACTCGATGTCAAATCGATTTCTTTCTGTTGGTGCGAGGGATATTTGTGAAAATTTTAACGCGATAAGTGGGTAGTGGTGGAGCATTGTATTTCAACAAGGTCGTGGTTAAATTTCATCAAGATCTCGGTTTACGAACAATACTAATATTCCATAAAAGAGTGATCGATTTGGCACGGGGAATGCCGCGCAGGGGCTACAAAGCGCGTTCGAGTGGCTATCAGAGGGCAGGCGCGTGCGAAATCGAAGGCCAATCGCGAAAACGAAACAAAATCGACGAGCGCGAGAACAGAGACGAAGCGTGCGACTAACGAGGTGTACACTTCTAAACGGATTGATTCGATTTCTCACGTAGAAGCAGAAGATGTAGCCGCGGCCGTGACGATAACGTCAGATATCGTCAGCCATCGTCTCGAAGTCCTTATGGCACTCATCAACACTCTCAATACCCCCATCAAATGCACGAGGAGGAGGGTATCTATGAAACTGCCGATCCTGACAGAGGCTCAAATGCTAGGGGTGAAACGCCCGATAGTGAAAGGTATCGCAGATTCTTCCAATAAGAAATGGGCTTATCCCTAGATACAAGAACGCCGTAGCAAAGTTAAAGACGCTCGTTTAACACTTCTGTGCAAGTTCTTCTGTAAGAGCCCAATAATCCACACGTTTCGCGATTAGTGTTGGGAATCAATAGTGTTGATTCACGCTGTTCGCGTGAAATAACGGTACTCGTGGGATCAGTCGGGTAGAACTTGAAATTTCACGTGTACAGGTGAAACGAAGGGCTCTGGTCTGAACGCGCTCGGATTCTCCAACAAGGATTCGAACCGAATAATTCCCATCACTATAGTGAACGCGCAATTCAGATAAGGATTAGTGCATGCCCGTGGACAAACGATTGGGAAACGGGTACGCGTTTCGATTCTGCGCGAAACAGTCGCAGCAGGAAGTTGTGAATTTTTCGACGACTGAACATTATCCCAAATGTCGAGGTGTACGCGTTGCGGTATATAAATAGACTCGGCATATCCTCCCGTCTTTCATCTAAACTACTGGACAAAATTGGCGGAACACTTTTTTAAATGTTCATAATTATGAGAGTTTTCAACCGATTTCGGTGAAACTTGGTGAGGAATAGTCCTTAGAAACCTTTTATCAAAATCTAGTCACTTTTCGCATTTCGTGCCGTTACTTACATCGGATCCGCCATTTAGAATTTCTAAATTCTGAGTTCAGATTTGGAAACAGGCTCTTCGAACCCCAAGAAAATGAAAATTAATAGGAACGATAGCAATCCGAATCTCGATAGAAAATGGTATCGAATAAAAACTTACCGTACGACTCGAGTTGCCACGAGATTCAACCAACTTGAACACTTACCAGTTTTCGCATGCTACTCTACTGTTTTAGTTGCTTGTACAATGCGCTGTGACTGTGCTGCGAGCTGCTAAAGTGTCCCAGAAAATATTGCGCAATTCAAGAACCTTCATTTATTACAAGTTTGTTCGACAAACAAAATAATTCTTTTCTGCTCTATCTGGTGTAATCGATAACAGCGATAAATACATATCAACGATCGTATTATTATACAGTATACATATAACAGCTAATCTAATAATAATAATAAAATCTGATGATTCAACAGATCAACAAGTTGGATTTCTTTTTGACACGGTGATTTCCCGCAACGACATCGAAACATCGAACGATTTATTTTCCAGCAACCAGCTTCAAAGTTACAACGATCATTGAACACGGAAACAAATACTAAATACATAACTTAATATCCAAAATGACCAATATTTTCTGGAGCACCCTGATACGAATGGCCTGATAACGTTGCAAGCATCCGTAGTCGTGTTCGTGGCTGACGCAATAGTACAAAAATTTGCCAGTCACGTTGGTCGCGATAAATCCGAAAACTCGTGTCCAACGAGTTGAGAAAAAAAGGGTTTCGAACCGATTCCGTTTCTGAGAAACGAGCTTCTTTGAGAAGTAATCCGTACTCGGTGCGCGATTATCTGCGGTTTACGACGCACTTATCCTTATCTGAAGGCTTCCTTCCTCGATTAAACACAGCTTTAGCCTAATCGAGAAAGTACAGAGTGTAGCGATGATACGTTCGATGGGCAATTGTTACTCGTTGCCGCGATTGCAACGCTTCGCACGCGCGCTATCGCTAGAAAGGCTTTCTGTGTACATGTGGCTACGCTATTTAATACACATGCAAACCTTATCACGGAGAGAGGAGGCACGAGATGTGGTCTGCATGTGAAATAATAATTGGTTCTGCTTAACCATTTGCAAACCTATTGTCAAACGAGATTCGAGAAAAATTTAACAAAATGAGAAAATCTAGCAAGGAAACATATCCAATTGTCACACGCCGATTTTCAAAAAATTTATGTGCTAGGTAGCTCTCGAAAAAAAAAAAAATTTGATACGTATTTTTTTTTATCGGCAATCAGTCCATACCGAAAGGGCGAAGACAGCCCATAAAGTTGACGGTGAAAACCATGTTTTTTTTAAATATCTTAAAAACTACAAGAGCTAGTTAAATAATAGCTAAATAATTTATTGGTTTTCCATTTATGGTAAGAGTAGTAGTAGTAGTATAGGAGTACATAAAACGACAGTAACTTTCAAGGATCATTCTTGTCACGATTTTTATAGTTATTAAACAATCATCGAAGATTTCAGTGACAATTTTCGCTTCACTCGATTCTTTGTTACATTTTATAAATGAATTATTCACTTTTACGACTCGTCAACGATAGTATAGATATAGATCGTTGCAACATTCAAGACAAATTTCTGTTACGATCTCGATTTTTATTACAGGATCATCGAGGATTTCACTTTTAACTACACATTACTTTGTTAGAAATATTCACTTTATTCTATTGTTTAATAACTTTATCCATATAAATAATGGACCTTGGTACTCGTGAAAGTTAGTATAGAACATTAGCAACATTAAAGAACCGGTGTTGATACGATCTCGATTGAAATTAAACTATGTCAGATGGTACGGTTGTCTTAAATTGTTTAAAACTATTTAAATAGTGCATATGGGTTGAATCCATTTAGAGGAGAAGATTCCTAGAAGCCTAAGCTTTAATTTGAGTATGCAAAAGTTCATGAATTATTTGTAAATAATCGATAAACAATCGTTGAACAAATGAGTGTACTCTGCGCATGCGCACTGCCGTTTCCAGCGTCGGTGCTCTCTATCCTTTTCGCACGGTGTATCTTTCTCTCTCGCACAATTTCAAGAATTAGTGGCGCCATCTAGCGGTTATATCGGGGAAGCTCCGGCTGAGTAATAGGCTAACAGAACGCTAGTGGAGGTCTACGCTCGAACCTGTGTGAAAGAGAAAGATATACTGCGCGAAAAGGATAGAGAGCACCGACGCTGGAAACGGCAGTGCGCATGCGCAGAGTACACTC
>NC_071981.1:4703744-4711933 GCF_026283585.1 Hylaeus volcanicus | reverse complement strand
ATACTGAAATTAAAGCTTAGGCTTCTAGGAATCTTCTCCTATAAGTGAATCGAATCCTTATGCATTATTTAAATAGTTGTAAACAATTTAAGACAAGCATAGTTCCAAAGTAGTTCTGACTACATCACCTGTCATCGCAATAACTGTTAATTAATCAATATTAGGTACATAATTGATGTTAGTAGTGTTGTAGTTTAGATCTTTGGGAACATTCAAGGGGCTGTTTTCAGCCGTTCTACCTAGCACATAAATTTTATGAAAATCAGCTTGTGACAATTGGATATGTACCCTTGTAAATCGCAAAAGATTATATTACGAGTACATTAATTAGTAGAACAGATGTATTAGATGGGCTCTATTAGAAGGTAAGGCTCTATTTTGAGCTTTTCAGAGGCGGGTGCGAATGCGAGTGCGAGTGCGAGTGCGAGTGCGAGTGCGAGTGCAAGTGCGATCGCGATCGCGAGCGCGTGTACCGCAGTGGCGTACGTATGCAGCATTAGTGGTCGTGGGCTAGATCCAATGGGCTCGTGTAATCTTGTTATTTTCTAGTGATGCATTTATTCAAGCTCAACAACCACTAGCCCCATGGACTAGTGAGGACGGAGTGCAGCACCGACCACCGCAGCAGCCGGCGCCACCGCCGCCGCCGCCACCGCTGCCACCCACGATGACCGATGGTGCGATACCGTTGCTGCAACAGCGTCACCACGCTCATCGCGTATCACAATCTCAACAACTGCAACTGCACCAGCATCAACATCAACATCAACAACAACATCAACAACAACATCATCATCGACATCAGCATCAGCATCAACATCACCATCATCATCATCATCAACATCAGCACGCGCAGCAGTCGCAGCAACAGCAGCCGTCGTCGCAGCAACGTCAACAACAACAACAACAACACCAACTGCCGTTGGAACAACAACTGCCAATACAGCAGCGCGGCTATTATCCATCCCCGCCCCACACTGACAACAACGGTCTCGAAAACGGCGAGACTGAAAATGCTCAATCCCATCAACAACAAATGCTCCTCCCCGACGTTCGTGGAATCGATGTTAATCACTTGCCTAATATAAACAAATGCCCACTAGACGATACATTTAGTCTAGATTGTAACATAAATAATGGTTCCCCTAAAGAATTAAATACCAACAACACTAGTGATAATGAAAATACTGCCCTACTGCCCCCTTCGCATTTTCCTGAGTACAAGCATTGATAATTATTAATCGATGACAGATAGTGTCCATAAAACATAGTGGTGTGATTTAATCTTGAACTCGCATTTTATACTGAATAGTGTAAATATAACGATAAACATATTGATTGCGACATCAAGAAACAACAACACGAGAACAACAACAGCAGACAGGTATTAAATTATAATAAATTAAAATAATCTATATGAAATGTTTATTAATGAACATTAGTAAAGCGATTTACTCAAAGAAACGCGTCGCTCTTTTTCTTAACCCACGTAACGACATTACAGTAACCAGTCGTCGATGATTACCTTAATACGCAGGAATAAAAAGATGGCTAGTGGTTCTGATTAATTATGGCATAATTTATTCAATTGTACAGCATCTGTTGTATAATTTAGAAGGCTAGTCAAATCTATTCTAATCTCTATACAGCATAGAGTAATTTAAATTAATTTGAATTTCCCGCTATAACTTGTATCAGTGGCGCCATCGGTGGAGAAATGTCCAAGTTTGTAGTGAAAATAGTTTCCGCTATTTCTGCTAGACGGCGCCACTAATTAAAGAACCAATAATTATTCCAACATTAAATAAATATTAATGAAAATGATGGTTTTTACATATTAACTATTATATGGTGGTGTTATGAATCAAAGAATCGTATTAATTATGAATTTATACGAAATGGAGAATAATATATTGAACTACATCCGTAGCGCCATCTAGCGGAAATAGTTTGAACAATTTTCCCTACAAACTTGGACAGTTCCCCACCGATGGCGCCACTGAGACAAGTTATGGCGGGAAATTCAAATTAATTTAGACTACTCTTCATGCTGTGCAGAGATAAGAAATTTACTAGCCTTCTAAATTATACAACAGATACTAGTGTACAATCTAAAAGTCATCGTCGAGGACTGACAACTGTAACGTTAGAGTGAGTGAGTGTGTGAGTTTTATTTACAAGTGTCCGAAATCTTGTAATTTGACTACAACACCTAATGTACCAGTCTTACATTTATTCATTCTTCAGATTCATTTAATTCTTGCTTTGTATTACGTTGTATGAATCTTATTTCAATTATATTTTATTATCGATACAAGTTACTATACTCCTAGCAAGGCTTATGCGCGCTTGGAATCTCATTGTCAGAAACTCTGAAAGTTCACAATCTCTACCTCGCACATTTATAATAATATTCGACTGCCATCTACCGATTTGAAGTCAGAGGCAAAGCGTATTAGCGTATAGCTATAGGGTTATGTGGGTGCAATACTGACGACAGTTCAGGTCAGTTCAGTTCAGGTTAGTTTGCGAATAGAGGAGGTAGCTTTATCAAAGTTTGTGTCGATTTGCACATCCCAGGTTCCAGCAGGCGATAATTTTAGTCAGAAAACGCTCCTCGAGCGTGGTTCGGAATCTGTGCTCGGTGTGACCCATGTTAAGTGTCATCAGGAACACTGACGACAGGCTCAATTAACATCACACATCTGATGACGGAATTATCAAGAAACATGCCTTCGATATGCTCGTAAATAAGCTGAACGAATTCATGCAGATTCGTCGTTTAATCGTGAAAGATGTGCGTCGACAGAGTTTGAGTTTCACCGTACGATGCAATCCATTTATTGGACTGGAAGGCTGTTGTCTCGGGCGATATGGAACGGCATATCAAATTACACAGCGTGCACCGATCCTAACGTGAATAAGCACCGCGAGGCATCGTTCGTTTCTGCGGTATGTGGTTTCCCCAAAGACTTCACACGAGGACGAGTGCGCAAAGGTCAATTCGGTGACGATGCCTGGTTCAGTGCCAAATTCAAGGCTGCTGAAGTTATAGGTAATTTCAATTTCAATTTCAATTTCAATTTCAATTTAATGGCTCATTCCTAACATTAAGACACGCTATGTATCGTTAATATCTGACTACAATACAGTGCGTCCATTAGTGTACCAGGTAATTTAATTGTTTACAATTCTGACTATCTTACCAATTCCAATGACCTTGAAATATGTTGTTAATTTACTCTTCCGTAAAATGATTTTACGTACGGATTCGTGTATAAAAGTATCGTATTTTTATATTTTACATATCTCTGCATCTTAAACAAACTTGTTTACTATCAAATTCTGTACTTGTTATACCAGCATCTTATAACGGTGCAATGTTCCTTATGATTCCTTAGGTGTAGCAGATGGTGTAGGTGGTTGGAGACACTATGGTATCGACCCGGGAGAGTTTTCTAGTTTTTTAATGAGAACTTGCGAAAGGCTAGTCTCAATGGGCAGGTTCACACCTTCGGAACCAGCTGGCTTATTAGCACGTAGTTACTATGAATTGTTAGAAAACAAACAACCCATTTTAGGTACTAATAATTTCTTCTTTCCTCTCATTTTTATTATTAAAAGTTTTTTAGTTATTGAGAAAATATAATTTTAGGTAGCAGCACTGCGTGCGTTATAGTTCTCAATAAAGACACCAGCAGCATTTATGCAGCTAATATTGGCGATAGTGGTTTCGTAGTTGTAAGAAAGGGAGAAGTAGTTCATCGTTCCTCTGAACAACAACACTATTTTAACACTCCGTTCCAGTTGTCCCTGCCACCTCCTGGGCACTCTGGTCTGGTACTCAGTGACAGGTATCCATTCTGTATCTCTTAATTTATATAATCAACGTTCTACTGTACTATGAGTTAATAGAGTGGATTGTAAGATGTTGAAAAATATCATTATATTTTTTTTTCCCCTCAGTCCAGAATCCGCGGATACTTCTAGTTTTGGTGTTGAAGATGGAGATGTCATTCTTTTGGCAACAGATGGGGTGTTTGACAATGTCCCTGACCAATTGCTCATCACTGAAATGCGAAAAGTTCAAGGGGAACGAGACCCCACCAAAATACAAGGAGTCGCAAATTCGATAGCCTGGATGGCACGTAGCTTAGCCTTCGATGGCGCATTTATGTCTCCATTCGCCCAAAGTGCTAGAGAGAATGGAATTGACACTATAGGTATGTAAAATAAACGTATAAACAAACAAAGTAAATTAATTTCAGTGATAACATTAACTGGTACCTAAAAATTAATTGTTAATCGGACAGAATGGTCTTTGATCGCTCAAAAGACGCATAATATAATAAAAAATATATTCAATTTATTTATAAGATACATTTCACAATTTTTTATATCTTATGTGTGTACCTATTTCTTATACTTTGGTGATGGCTTTGCGTCAATGTTGATTTCCTTCTACGATATACCTTAACTATTCTTTAATTCTTATGGCTAGTATGAACAACTTGTACAAATGTATTTGATTTGAAATTCCTGGTGAAAGCAACGTGTTTTCAAATAGATCGATTAAATAAAATATTCTAGGACGATCTTAGACTTAATCATTAATCTTTACGCTGGGATAACATTCAAATGAATGGAAAAACACGTTTTTAATCCCTCGGGTTTCTGTTTTGTATTTTTCAGGTGGTAAACCAGATGACATTACAGTGCTTCTAGCAACGGTGGCAATATAATAAATGTGTACAATAGAGTCTTGATCATTGTATTATAGTCCATGTCATTGCGTATATGTACCTAGTTATACATCATTATATCCTGTTATGATAATCATTTACTATTTAAATCAAATAAATGGTTTTGTAAATCATTTTGTGAATAATCTTCCTTGCAATCACCATTAAAAAAAATAACAATTTTTAAATAAACAAAATTCTGTTTTTTTTTTTTTTTAAATGTTTACAGAAACATCAAAAGTTTCAATATTTTTTACCATGAAATTATAACTATTATATGGCACAATAACATGCAACACTGTAATGCATTACGGATAAGAGCTTGTTGTATTTCATTTGTACAATGTTAAAAAAATTAGAAGAAACTCCGAAAAATTGCTAATAAAATTGAAAATTTAACTTTTACACACAAAAAAATTCCAACACAAATAGCGTTATGTACACGGTCAAACTAAATGGAACTATTTTCTTCATTTCAGCGGTCGTATAAATACGTTTAATAAATACATATTTTCAACTAGTATTTACAAATCGTTAAGTCATAGATAATCGTTCAACTGGGAATTAATTGCAATACTATGGCCTTCGCCATTCCGTACATTTTGTCATAACCATAGATTGACAAATTTACCATTCTAGATTACGTTAGAATTCATTCTTTTGTTGATAATGATAAGTACATCACAGTATAACATGCAACATAATGACTCGAAACAAGCAAATAACCGCTACGGCAAACCCCTATTACGCAAAACATTAAATGATTTTAATCGTATCGTAATATTAGCGACGAAAGAAAGAAACGAAAATTAATTCCCTGATTAACAACTACGTTTGTTTAAACGTTATACATATGACCCGATATTTCTAAAAACAGTTCATTTCCATAGAAGTATATGTATATACATAACTCATTACACGTCTTTTTTCCTCTCTCATTCATGTGCACAAATTACAAACACCAACAGGAAAGGGAATGCTATTTTACATTTGGTTAAACATTGTCACCTCTTGTCACCTTGAAATTGTTAACTTATATTTTAATATTATTTTTATCAAATGCCCATAAAAAATCAAATGTACTATTATGTAATTAATATTATAAAGTCCAGGGACTTGTTTAAAACAGTGGAATAAATAAAAAATATTATGTACATCACTTATTTACGAGTGGTTTTTACAGTAGAATTTTTCTTGGAACCAGGTGGTTCAATTTTATGGTAAAAACAGTACTTTGTGTATGAAATAAATGAAATGTGTCGAAAAGAAAGGACACAAGGTTTGCAATTTTCTATGTTCATCGTATGAGGCACAAGATCGTAGTGGAAATTTATACTAAGCGCAATACTTAGTTGACAATCGCGCGTATCAAAATGTACCGTAATAATCGATCGTTTGAGAAATACTGTTTTCATTGATAATTATAATTACATATCCATTGCAAGTAAAGCCAACATTTTTCGCATAGAAAATTGTAACCTCTGTAAAAAATTGGAAGTCTTTTCTCATTATATTCCACGTGGCATCGTTGACAGCGTAATTACTTAATTGAAGTAATTACTTAGTACTCTCATTAGTAACTGGGAAAATTAAGGAACAATGTTGTATACGTAGTAATATAAAAATTTACTTGATATGCCAATCGGTAAGAGACGATTTGGAAGCAGGACTTGAAACTTAGAATCACTGCACGTTGGCTTCTTGACCCCAATTGAATCCACCAGGGCGGTCTTCAGGTGGTGGAGTGTAGTCTGGATCTTCTGGATGTGCGTCAAACAAAGTCTTACTACAAACAAACACGTGCAGCAGTATCTTTATCGAAACATATCGATTTACTACACTTGTGTTGAAATAACTCACAGTATTTGTGGAGTCTTAAGAACATGGAAACCTCCTCTTAAACGTGGTAATACATCCTCGGCGAAGTAGTACATGTGTCCTACGGCCATTCCAACTAGGTCCACCCATATTGTATTACCAAGAAGTACAGAAAATCCAAGAAGCACCCAAGGCAAATACGGTGCCTAAACAAGTATAAAATACGCTTAACGGCAACCTGCTTTTCTACATTTAGAAATAAGAAACTTGACGCTCAAACTTACTTGAAAGTTTATCAGTCCAAAGAAATTCAGTCTGACGAATGGGTTTCGTCTCGACCAAACATAGACCAACATAATTGTAAATGCATGGCCTAGGAAAAATAAATTAACAAAAAAGCCAAATGTCTATGGCAAGTTAAGGAAGACTGCATTTAATGACTTGTACTGAATCTATGTAATTAACGTAACATTTGAATTCATGGTCGTAAAATAATATGGAGAGGTTAGAATTCTAACAATGTACAAATACTTTTGCAACTTGCAGAATATAATAAAAGAAAGTATTGCAAGGATACGATCATACATATGCCTCCAAAGATAAACATCATCACAAAGTCGGCTGTCCTTCTGCGGAATGATCCTTCTTCCAGCATTCGACAATACCGATACGTAAAGATTATATTGAAAAAGAAGTTGAAACCCAAGTGTCCAAAGAATAAAAACGTCGTTATTAATCTCCATAGCTGAAAAAATGTTACAAATTATCTAGCAATCATTCGTTGGACAAATGTTACTCTGTAGTAGTCGATATTAATAGAGGCTTTTGCATCCTTCGAATCAGGTATTTCAATGTTTTTATACGTTGCGTAGCTGTTAATATCGACTACGGGCATGAAAGTTTCGAATATCTTACCTGATATTGTTCAATTATCAGTGTGGGATTAAAGTACAACCGAAACGGAGACACCAAGTCTAGTTGCTAGAATGAGAAAAGAAAGATAACCTTACGGTTACTTTGTCGGAGATACGTATTCTATACATGCGGAGGAATTTTTGGAGGAAAGTTCTTTTACAAACCACAGCAAGAGTCGTGATGACAGAAGCTGTTGTGTAAGCTCGTGTCACCACGGGCATTTGCATGTATTCCTGCCGTAACCATTGGTAGGCCATTGGTGTGTTGTGTTGTGATCTTCCGTATACCCAGAGACCAATATTGTTTCTAGACTCTTCCTCTCCACAGTTTATCATCACATGTTGCTCATCACTGTGCGTTATCTAAATTTAATCGTTACCCACATCACAACAAATTTGTTATGTTCACTTTTCGTACACGTAATACGTGAAATTGGTTAGAATCAAATCATGCGATATCTCGATTCAACGTCCTTATCGATAGTGATCTCGTGGACTTTTTGTATTCGGTGAGCGTTTGAATTTGAACCAATTGTTGGTAAACTCACAATCAGCGGTTTATCTGAAAATAAAAACTTTTGTTTACGAGATCAATGAAAATTGACATTTCTCTTTTATTGTCATTGTCATTGTATCATTGTATTGTGTCAATGTTGCACGCAGGAATATTACAATTTACAATTTACAATTTACAATTTACAATTTACAATTTACA
>NC_071981.1:4645272-4703734 GCF_026283585.1 Hylaeus volcanicus | reverse complement strand
CAATTTACAATTTACAATTTACAATTTACAATTTACAATTTACAATTACATTTATAACGTTGGACAAACGTTGTACAAATATTTGTGGTATACAATACTTTTTTTATTAAATATTATTATATTAAAAATATTATTTTTAAATCTGTTTAGATAAGTAAATTGGAATAAAGGGGAGAAGGATTTATAGATCTATAGATTGGCAATCGGTGAAATCCCCAAGCAGAACTTTGGAATTAAACGTTCTATTGAAAACGCACTGATCAACGAAGAGATATCAAACATTATCTCGCTCGGTCAATAGAAATATCTTGATTGTACGATGCATTCAATATACATTCAATATGCATTTATTCACGAGGAAATTATAAATGTTTGCGACCAACACTTTATCTGAAATCTTGTGCGTACGAACAATCCCGCATGACCTTGTCTTTCTAAAATAAATGATTAATGATATATAATATTAAATCTCTAATAATAAAGAAATACATTGAATTGTAGCTTTCTGCTTACTTACTTACTTACTTCCTATTCTTTTCTCAAGATTGCGCCATCTTTTTATCCAAAAGTTTCTAAATTCTAAATCCTACCTAAACGTCTTTCGAATGTTTAAGGACTTGTTCTTGGTCCGGATGATTGATAGTGGCAGGGACGTTGAACGATAACAGATCGATTCTATGGACACGGGAAATCGAGGGGCAAAGGTTGTGCAGCCAAGCATGGAACGTTCAGGGGATCGTGCCCTCCTGGCAGAGGGCTCGGTTATGGGGACACCGCAGGGGGTAAAACATCCCCTCGCGTACCGGAAACGGATGCAGGAGTAGATATTAGACAGGTGGCTTGGAATTTGCTCGTGCTGGCCGATGGTTAAATTAGTCGACGATTCGGACGACTAGCTCGGTGGCGCATCCGACCATTCACCAACGATCGGATGTTTCGAGACAAACGTTGAGCAAGGTGTGCCTACGATATACCTGTATGTACGTGTACACCTACAGCTTTGTCATTCTTACTTTCGTATACAGCCAACCATCTTCCATTACGCGCTTTTTCAAGTTATACATTATGATGATGTGCAAAATGGTTCTGTCTAGATAGGGTCACCGGTAGAGTAGAGTGAAAGCAGAGACGAGCAGTGAAAGCTACACGTAAATATAAATATGAATCGAGACCGAGTATGAATCGATTTCACACTCCCGCTGAGTATAAATTAATAGACAGTTTGGGGTTGAGCCGTATTTCGAGTGGGTACCAGGATGTTCTGGGGGCTGTGCCAACTACCAGGTGTTGACCACGAGTTCCTGGATGCTGGGATGCACCATGAAAAATCGGTTACACGCACATGGGTCGTCCGTTTGGTCCCTTGGAGGGATGAGCTTTCATAAACAGACCCAGTTCGCTTTTCATATTTTAGTGCAAGTTGTAACTGTTGATACATTTAAAGTATAAAGTATTACTTTTTTCAGAAGATCAGCATTAGCAGCATTTTTATTCTTTTAACTGCACGTCCTGCACGAGTGGAAGTGCGCGCACGTGTGCGGGGGGATTCCATTTAAATCCGCCGATCCCCTTCGGTTATCTCTCGATCTCGAGGATCAAAAATCCTATGACACAATGGAGCTGCCCTGATCCAGTATTTTCGTTTCGGATTAGATCCAAACAAGCTGCGGTTTACAATCCGCGAATCGATTTCTGCAAATTTTTGCACCTGCACGTCCAATCGCATCAGACACCGCAATCTAATGGATACGCCAAAGACTTTCACATTTAATTTGTTTTATTCGGTTTATTAACGTGATAGCATTCGTGTAAGGACGCGCGACGTGACGCCGACGCCCTAAATTGTATCCGTGGGAAACAGATAAATCGTCTCTATGATTTCGTTTGGAACGAAACACCAGATGGAGCGAATAATTCACCCGGTGAGGGTACACGGAGGGTACACCCTCTTAATTGCCACTGTGTTAATTATCTAGACTCGACGGACGCGTTTAATAAATATAGTGGGAAATCGATATATAATGCGTTACACTTTATGCCCAGTCGTATGTGTAGTCGGGGCGTCAAAGAAAACGGTTAGAGGGAAACCAGTTAGTTTCCACCTGGAGAGAAACTAGCTCGATAACATTACGATTGCAAAGTGAGAGTTTGCTTTGTTGCATTCCGTAAGCAAATAATATGTACTTTCCGCTGGTATTGTTATAATAACGCACATATTCGTTTTACCGCGTTGCGCGAGTAACAGGACTCGAGAAAATATACACATGTACGCGGTTTTCTCGAAAAATAGAGCTACGACTCGACGATTAACCATTATCATTAGTAATAGTAATAGAAACCTGTTTCATAGCTAAATCGAGCAGTGGGATCGTTCTCGTTAAGGGAGTCTCGAAACTGTTGCAATTTCATGGCTAGCAACTAGCAACGATTGCCTGTAAAAAGAGCACGAATCAAAGGTGCAATGGGAAAGGAAATCAGAGGCACGTGCCATGCACGTGTACACCAGAAATGGTGGCCAAGGGTTCATCGAGGGTTAACCGCTTAGGCGACATTTGGCCCTGGAACGGTAACGTGTAATTATGCGTCTCTGTAACAGGTTCCACCTGATTTCTGTTGTATTATTATCTACCCCAGAATTCTATTATTTAATAACGCAGGCTGTCGCGACAGCATGTTCACCGGAATCGCGTGTCACGCTGGACTGAAATTGACTGAAATTGTAATGCCAGCAATAAATGCACAATATTGTTTATGTACTATCGCAGTTGCCGAAGCCAAGTGAGACCACCGTGGGAACTTGTCTCGGCAAACAGGTCTCGCAGAAAATTCTCTTGATCTTTGCGTAATTTACCGCGACCTAATCCAGACCTAATCCATTTGGTTATTCGAGGTTCACCTTTCGTAAGAATTTTCTCTAGGTTCCGTGAATTCTTCCCAACAAGGAGAGTATAGCTTGGTAGAGTGTCAGATTTACAAGTTACTTATTGTTAGTCGTGGCTCTTGGTACAAGTGGGAACGTTTAACGTTGAATAAGTGAAATATCTTCGAGATCGCCAATTTGTTCCGATGAGTTGGAATTGTTCATTACACCTACAACGAAGAATGTAAAGGAACAAGGAAACGATTAGACTATAGCTGTCTAAGATGAAATAGATCGGTCATTAAACTCGTTCGACAAAGTAATTTTCTAACGTAGATGTACACGTAATGCGAAATATCCTCAAAGTGACATTTTTTCATCGAGTTATCCAGCAGCGAGGTCCTCCGAGGCTACCTTATCAGATCAATGAAAAGGCGGAACTAGCAACTTGGCAACCAGAGGTAGGCAGGCTCCGCCAGCAGGCAGCTCGACGAATGGGGATGGTGGCTGGGGTTTCAACCCTGGGGAATGGCTTCCACCCTCCACTTTTCCCTTTCATGTCAGTTGCGCGAGATCACCTGAACCAAGGTGACCGTCCCGTGGTGTCAGTGTCACTCTTGCTGAATTCTTCCATAATTCTTAAAGATCGCGAATGGATGTCGCTTAAAGTCTCGTCAAGTTTCGCGCTTTGCTTGGTAAATCTACGTTCGAGCCCCCATTAAAAAAACGTGAATTTCCTGTTGGTCGGAACAGACAGAAGAATCTGAACGTCCCAACTGAAGAAATGAGTGTCGAAGCGTCCAAGACTCAAGAATGACATCGGAGATGAACCAAAATACACACGTCAAACGGCATTGGGTAAAATTGGTGAACGTTACGAGCAGGAATCGAGAATGAAGACGATCCTTCTGGAACTCTCTGGACCTGGCTCCATTCCCGTGAAGGATCCCGGCTCGCATCGGTTAGGGTACACGCTGATAAGTGTTTGGACAAATCTGGTCACGTGCCCTGACCTCTTGCCGCCACGTGTCGGTGTTTAAAAGCATTTCCTAGCACGCACCAGGGAACACGTGGCTTGATAAAATCGGTGGATCCCCGGGACGTGACCAAGGGTGCTTAAACAGGAATTCCTATGGTAACTGTTTGGTAATCCCATGGTAATGGGATGGGACGGTTGACCGTTAACTGAAAAATCCCGATTCGTTTAGAGTTCGGAAAAAGAGTGGACCCTAAGCCCGATTTCTTCGAGTCTCTGGAGGATATCCAAGCGGGAAAACTAGAAAAACGATCGAGGTGTCAAGTGTTTCAGATAAATAGACTTGCGAACCGAAAAGTAGACTCTTCGGGCCCTCTGGACCGTAACGTATAATAGACTCTCCGAACTCTAGTTGTCTCTCTGAACTTTAGTAGACGCTCTGGTAGAAAATCTTGCAAATTTAATGTTTCTCGTTTACTCGAAATTTTCCAAATTCGTTATCGCACAGTCATCGTTTACCAATCTAGTCAACGTCCAGTCAGCGATTCTAGTCGTAAAGCTCGAAGAATTTCAAGTTATGGACAGCGTTGGTTAACGTATCTATCAGGAGCAGATAGATTCTTCAAGATGTATTCGATGGATAATATCGAGCTGGACATGATGAATAGGCAGTACATGTACGAGGCTCACAGTTTTCTGGGCAATCCAGCCATTCCTGCTTTGCCGCCGCATTGCGGCCCGCCGACCGCGGCCACTCTGCCTCCGATTCCGTCGCAATTGGTCTCTCATCCTCCTGGAAGTACTGGGAGCACCAGTGGCAGCGAAATTTACTTGTACGACGAGAATAGCAGCGACAATGAGAGTGCTTACAGTAGCGACCAGGAGAACCACTCCAGAGAGTGAGTATTTTGCGTTGAAATTCCTACAGGCCTACAGCAACAGTCACTCAGACCTCAGACCTCAAGCTCGCTTAGAGAAATAAACATGTTACGATTGTTTCCAGAAGAAGTCAGAGCAATAGACGCAACGGGGCATCGGGAAAGAGTCCGAGACAGGCGGTGCAGCAGAGGCAGGCCGCCAACATGAGGGAAAGGCGGCGTATGCAAAACATAAACGACGCCTTCGAGGGTTTAAGGGCTCACATACCGACTCTTCCCTATGAGAAGAGACTCTCCAAAGTTGACACTTTAAAGTTGGCGATTGGATACATAAAGTTCTTGAACGAACTGGTCAGAGCAGACACGGGCAACGATCCCTTGACAGGAAACGGTGGACACTCGAGATGCTCCGGTCGGGACGACGCTAAGAAGGTCATAGTTCGTGGTGAGGCCAATACCGATCGTACTTTCATCATTTTCTTATTTCACGATACGTTCCATACAAGGCAAATCTTTAAAGGATATCCGTATCCTTATTCCTTGGGCAGAAGGCCAAGTTACTCGAGGTGTTAACTATTTCTGATGGTCAAATTTCAGGCAGCGAGGGGAATCCCTTCATTTTTCATTCCCTATCCTGGTCCAGGAAGTCGGATATTTCCTCGAATGGAACGATGTACGCAAAGGTCTGGACACCAGAAGATCCACGAGCATCGAAGAACGGTTCAACGTTTGAGTAAAACTGTTCAGGTCTTCTCGATGATCCAGTGTTTCTCAATCAATGGCTAGGATCCATTTCAAATGTTTGCAAACAAATTAGTGAAAAGATAAAGAGAATTTAAATTTCATTCGAACATTATTAACTTTCGTTTAATTTGATTTTAAATAATAATTATAATTTAATATTATATTTGACATTCTATTTTATATGTAACTTCAAATTAAATTGAAATTTATTTTGAAAAACTTTTTCTTAGGGCCAAAATCACTGCTCTCCATGTAATTTGGTTTGTTCTTTGGAAAGGTTGAGAAGCACTGTCTTAATTGTTATTTAGTATTTAAGGACCGATAACTCTAGTCATCTTTTTATAAATTTCTTCAAACGTTAGTTCCTTGAATTTCGAAATTAACCTTCGGGAATATAATTATTTTTCAATAGAAACAAAGATTTTTGTCTTCTTTTAGTCGATATCAACTACATATATATGTAATACAGTACTGCGCGTGCAATTGTTGTAAAATACACTTTTGTGTCATTTAATTGAAGAAATCTAGTCAAACTCTGCTAACGTTAACAGTATTATTATCGTTAATGCTATTATATCTAATTATTGTATCTGACGAAACGGTAACAAGTCAAAAACGAAGGAAATGTTACTTTTATTATTAATTTAAGTGAAAATCGAATCTAACGATAAGCACAATTTGTATTCGGATAATAAAGTAATAGTGTGAATTTTAATGAAATTTTGATAATTCGCATTGAAATTTGCGAGAAACAAATAAACGATTTAATAACGTGTAGACTGGACTGGACTGGTAAACTGAACGTTTCTTCTGATTTCTTTGTAGCAATGGTCAAAACGCTTATACGACATACAAACAATTTATGAAGATTCTGTCGGAATATATGTATGTTTCTTTTCATCGATAAAAATTGTGTTTTTATTTTTCGTGAAATATTCTTCGACGGAATTTTAATTTTTGTAAATACAAAACACTGTTAGAAGTAAATAATGTATAATACGAGTAAGTAGGTATCGTTTGTACGTGAAAAGAGACGAATAATAGAGATCGAAACAATTGTCGACACCGTTGTCATCGACGCCAAATAAATTAATAGATACTTCGAGTTTACCATTGTTTTCAATTTTCTCCTGATGTATTTTCCCTGCTTTCCCATTCTTTTGCAATTCTTTAATTCGATTAATTATTTACTATCTCTTTGATTTCTAAATTTCCCAGTATTCTCAATCATCTGCATTAAATATACCGTTACACTTCGATATTCAGATTGTTCGAGTCTTGCATTGTAAATCAAGAAAATTTGAACTTTATCGGAGCGCATTGACCAAATGTACGTCGCAAAATGGCGGATGGAAAACCGTAAAAAAAAAAAAAAAAGAAAAAAGAAAACGAAAAAGTACAACAGTAAACACTTGTGGAAATTGTAGCACAGAATTCGACAAAAATGGGAGCAGAGAAGGAAGCTAGGCTGGAAGAGGGAGAGTGATCGTGGGCGGTACGTCGATATTGCGACGTCGCGTCGCGACGCTCTGCAACGCGAGAATAATGGCGGCGACGCCGACGGCTGCGACTCTTCCCACGGGCACGATCCTCTTTCCCTCTTTGCTATTTTTCCAGTACGAACAAATTGTCTTTGGAAATAAGAATACTAGCATTCTATTTATTAACGAAAATATTGTTGTTCGTGAATGGAGTTGCGTTAGAATAGCAAGTTATTAGAAGACTTGTAGAACACTTATCAATAAATCACGTTGATAAGTCTGGAATTGAAATAGAGCGAAAATAATTTTCCCAAAGAAGATTAAGACTATATCTGTGACGTTGCCGAGCCACAGTAGCCCACAGCATGACGTGGGGCTGGGGCAGTTATCAGCTGTGAAAACAGCATTGTTTATAGACACCGCGACACAATGATGTGTAATTGAATCCATATTCTACCCTGTTGTATACGGACCCTTTCAACAGAAGCGGAACACCCCTGGTGCCAGGGGGTGGTTACACTTAACGGTTTGGAAATCGAGGGTGGCCGACGATTTGTGGACAATTAGGGAAGATGTACATGGCCCTATGGACGAATCAACCTTTTCCGGACGTTGTCCTTTCCTTTCCTTTTCTTTTCTTTTCTTTTTTTTTTGTTTGCTCTACTTTCCAATCGCTTCTTCTTCTAACTCTATTCATTTTATACTCTATTATCTATTGTTCTATCTCTACGATATTCGACCCTATCGCGTCATCGAAGTGGTGCAAACATTATCTACGATTTACCCAGGTGTGTCTATACACCTGCTCTTATCATCATCGTTCGATACTGTTTGTAACAGTAACACGTGTTATCTTTGACACTTGTACCAGAGTGGCGATTTAAACCCTAAAATATTGCGATGCAGTAAACGATCCTCCTGTGATTATCTCAAGCAATGTTTGCCACTTGGGCTAGTTTCATACTAACACTACTAATAACAATGGTATCTCCATACGAGCGTTTTCGAGCCAATTCTTTATTAATTTTCATGTTAAATTCTACGCTGTACTTTGCACTCTAAAACTCTAAAGTAACTCCCCGCGTTTCATTTGAACGAATCCCTGAACAACCGAAGCTTCCTGGACAAAGATGAGCTTGCGATGCTTGAACGTAACGTAACATTGCTATTACGAGATGAATCGAGAATTAATACTTTATTTGTGCGTCACTCCAGCTGCGAGGCTCAACACAAGTGCGACCCTCGTGACAAGAGGGTGTTCTTAATGCGTCTCTGATACGCGAATGGGGCTGCAAGCGGTTTTCTATGGTTTGCTAATTTTCACGGGATCACGGTACTGTGACGTTCGAGCCGATTAGGTTCAACGTGGGGTACCGAACTTTCGCGCCTTCCCTCCGCCCCTTAACCACTTATTTCTCCATGGACCACGCGCGGCGGTTTCTAATCGCTTTCGGAATAAAATAAAATTAATGAACACGTCGATTCTTTCGAAATATCAAATAACTCATCATTCGAGAATTCGTTATTAGTCGATCTAGCCGGATAGCTAGATACATTTGTCACGATTAGAGGGAGACATTGAATTTACGTTGCTGTTTGTAAAAACAAGTAGCCTAGGCAGTGTAATTGGTCTGATAAGTAAGTATTATAATTGAATACTCTAAAACAGTAAAATTTCTAGACAACAGAGTTTCGCGATGAAAAGCTGAGAATCGAATTAATGGTGTTACATTCAAAGGCAGAAATTTAGGGGGTCCGTTACACCGGCGCGGGATATTTCGAGTTGAGGGGTGCCCCGAGCAAAAGAGAGCATTCACTTCAGTCACCCTTCCGTCCCGCCCCACCTCAAACCAGATCCCTCCAGGGTGAAAATTGGGGCACGCAAATACCTGGACAGCTGCGTTCTGGGGGTGTTTCCAGAAGCTGTAACGGTGGACCTAGACGGATCACTTTTATGCTCGTAATTTACTCGGAATATACTCCGACCGATTGTCGTGGTCCGGGGAACACCATTACTCTACTCGATTGTCATCAGTGAGCGATTAGATTCCTGACACAGCTACATTTCCTTTTATTTAACCTGTTACCAGTTTACGTGCATCGATTGAATAATATCAAACTCAGTTGCCAATAATCTTTATCACAGATATGCTTAATAACAAATAAAATATTACATTAATGTTTCTCCCCTTCCTGCATAAAATCCTTCTATTTCTTTTCTGGGAACTGGGGAACCCCCGCCACCATATGTTTCTGGAACACACTGTAATATGTTAATTGGAAAATCTAAATTGAACAAATTCCTTTTCGCAATTGTATCCTTTAAACATAATCCATGACATACAGTGTATTCGTATACTCACTGTGTAATATTGATTCGTTGGAGACGAGGTCGCAGGTGGTATTTCCCACGATTGTTGGCGATCACTAAGACAAACGTCAGGGATTTCTTTGCAGTCTTAGAAATACTCGCAAATTTTGCAAACATCGTCAACCTCGAGGCTTTCGTTACAATTTTTAATTTTACCTATAAAATTATAAATAATAAATAATTTACTTTATTGTTAATCTTGAAAATATTTTAAGATCTATGAATATACATATAATGTTGGTTCAAGTTTTTGTACAATGTTAAATTTTTTCATTCTGTGTCTGCAAAATGGTGCCAAGAACCATTAAAAAATGAAATACATCTATCGTATATATATAGGGTATTTGTAATTGTTGCAGATCGGCGCGGTTTGACATGTTTGCTACAAGGATTTTTGAAACATGGACAAGAAATTATCAGTACAATATCGGTATCTTTTTATTTGGGTACAAATCCCTTGTTTAGATAACAATCAAAACTTTCAAAATGCTCGAGTTCTCAAGAAAAAGCTAATGGAACTTCATCTGCTTTCAATACATTCCCCAACAGTTTGTATTCGTTGATAAAAAACAATGAACTTAACGATTCGTCAAACCCCAATGGTTCAATTTCAGGAACAAATATTTTACAATATTTGTATTTACAATACTTAATACGATCTACGTCTATGCTAAACGCATGATTTCTGTGTACATAAATATATACGTACAAAACATTTAAGATAAATCTACAAATAGAATATTCTAATAAACAGAGGTTCACTGGGTTTACGCAAAGTTTACAACGGAATTCGATTAAGTACAGAAAATTACTTCTTAAAATGTGTCTTGTTATCAAAGAATGATACAATTTTGTTCGCGTTCATGAATTTTTTACGTTTTTTGTAACGATCTCTATCGTTAAGTTAGTGGTAAATACTTATTCTTGATATTTTCTTGCTTGTTGTGTGCATAAACCCAATATTCTCTGTTAGAGAAGACTTTGGTGAAATTAAAAGTGAAATTTCCAAGCGACGAGCTTCCATAGTCGATCCACGGCGGATTAGGAACACAATAATTCATTTGTACACCAACTGAAAGTGAACACAAGAACGGGAATCGGCGTTTTTTTCTCACTGCAGCGTGAACATGATTCATTCAAGTATCGTTAAACAAAACTAAGAGTTACGTATCCTCTTTTTCCCGGAAAAAGTTTAATCTCAGGCAAAACAAAGTCGATTACAGTTTTGAAATGTTTTTAAACGACGCAATATTCAAGAGATTGAGATGTTTAATGATTTGCAAAAATTTGGCACGGCCTGCTGTGTAAAAATATTATCGTACTGCTCTTTTAACTTTGATCATACTATTCTGTCGTGCATGCTTCGCTCTTTCTCGCATCCTGTCGTACAATATTACCTTAAACGTACAGCAACACTACATCGATAATGCATAAAATACTCTTCATCGGTATAAATTGTTGTTTTCGATCATCGTTTATCTTCTCTTTTTTTTTTTACACTTTTCTTATTTTTCTCAGAAACTTTCTCGGCTTTCCACAAGGTAGTTGATTGCGGATCTTCGTTGATCCATGCTTTACAACTCTACACCCATTATGAGACAATTGAGAAGGTTAGAACCTTAAAATTAATGGAAACAAGTTGTACATTGTCTGGATCTCGATCCATGTGTGTTTTTATAAATTAAAAATATATCTCTGTCGAGATGATTCTTCCAAGACTGAGAAAAAAAGACAGTGTATTATTTATTGCGGGAACATGCAAAATTCTTATCCGAATAAAAGGTTTGAATAACAAACAAAAGATAAACAACTTCTTATCTGTTTGATAAATATTACAATCTTCAAGCAAAATGTAAAACGTGCACAATACTTGGGTGAGAATTTCTTACTAGATGCACAATCAACGTACGCTGAGAAAATACGAATTTTTTATAGTAAATCAATTTTCCCTGAGTGGTGACGAGCCATTTTGAAGATTTGGTGTCCTCGTGATCTACCACTACTATGATCTCATACTTGCATACACATTATCTTTGTCATACAGTGTAAGCTTAAAAATTCTTGGCGCAGCTTTACAAAATTTACACGTTCAACCAAAAACAAATCCATTTCTCACGTAATCCTCTAACACGTTCTAAAATTCTCCTTCCGTACCGTACTAATTAAAACAAAGAACACAATATGGTAAACATTTTCGTTTTTTTTTCTTTCTTTAAACATTTTCGTTCTTCACAAGGGAACGAAGCATTGATATTTAAATAATGTAGGCTTGGCAGCCAGGCAGTGGTATAGAAAACAAACGGAAAAAATGATTCGAATCGATTGGAACATGCTGCACATTCAAACTCTCTACTCTTCAAACTCGGATACTTTTCAAATGAGAAATTCCTATAAAAGGAGAAGCTTGGTCTTCTAGTTACAAATACTCTAACAGCTCCAATGGAGGTTTATTTTAACCCTTTGCGATCCAAATTTTTCTCATTTTCTCTAGTCTTCAAGCAAAATTTCGTCCTATAAATTCTCCCAACAGTTTTCTGTACTCTCGTAAGAAATTTTGATTACGTATCTACCATTCGGTTACCATTACAGTGATCGATAAAGATTACACTGTCCCTTATGATTCAAACCAAGTATTCGATGCCATAGAGAAAGGTAAGGTACCAGCAATGAAGGAATTGCAAAATAAACCCGCTGTGTTCACAAACGAAGCGTGTGAAACCTATAATGTACAATATTGAAACACTCCTCGAGCAAACTTGAGGAAAAACTTATGAAACGTTAAGGCTCCGAGCCAATATGGTTGCCACGACTCACGGTACAGCTCTATCAGTCAATCGAGAACCAAATTGAAGTAGAAACAATTACACGTTTAAGATATTCGAGACTTTCATGGCTCGGTTCTTTATGGTTGATATTAAATGAGGCTTATTCATTTGAGTAAAATACTTCAACGTTTAATCATCATTGCACTTCCTTACAAATTAGGTAGGTATTTATTGGAATCTATTAACGGTGTTGTTGATTCGTCTACTTATAGTGCTCAACATTTAGAAACAAATAATGCTTTTAATATACCTGTTCACAGTATGCAGAAGTTAATATCAACCTAGATCGATATAGACTAATGTAAAAAGTTCTCTTCTAAAGTGTAGACTCTTTTTAAATAGGCCGGCAGTTAAAGTATTAATATGAGCCAAGTTATAGTACGATATCAGCACCGATATCGGTATGTCATTTGAACCCTGAAGAAGCTAGCTGCAACGTACAAGTATCTTACTCAAAAGACACGGCTTATACTAGAAAGCCTCGATTAATATCAATTATACATTTGCTACGGAGAGGAGCTTAATAATCGACCTGTCTCACGGCGACGCTTTATTGGTGGAAGGCAGTGCTCGTGTTGTACTTCTAAGTATGTTTTATGTATAAGATTAGAATATACATCGTCTAGTTGTGAGACAGATCGATTCCGCATTAAAATCTACTATAAAAGGTCTACTATCAAAGGTGCAGCCTTTGTCGACAGTGGTGTTCTAAAGAGACCCCCCCCCCCTCCCCCCTTCCCCCCAAAATTAACAGCATGGCATTTGAATCTGCAGAGCGCTTGAAATAAAGGATTCAGGGGCAGGAGGATATTCTGTATTTACCAGAGTAAAAAAGTTTGGTCAAATGGAAAGTATACTTTTTTCAAGTATACAGAGTCACTTAACAACAATGGACAATTGAAATCATTCAACTTTGTTGACTTTGCATTTCCCGACTCGAATTAACAACCACTTCCTCCGAATCCCGAATCCTTTCCTTTCTTACCAACAAAAAGAATAAAAATCGTAGAAAGTTGGTGAAACGTTTTTGTGAGAAATGCCTCTGTATAAAACGACGGGTGAACTTTGTCGTACCACCAGACTTACACGCGGTCACCTTCCGTTAAAATGTACATCTACTTGTAAATATTATTGCTATTCTCGTCGCGGTAGATTAACTTACAATCTAAGATTTGTACATCTGCGGATTTCCCGTTTATTTTTCTCTTTCATCATGATGCCGACGATGGAAAGATTGTCTCAGACGTGCTCAACGACGCGTAACCAAGGAGAAACGAAAAAAGAAAACCAACATATAAAGTGCCTCCCCTTTTTGCTTGTGAAACTATCCCTAATTGTCGTGCTCGTCATTTTTACATTCAGACGCCATGTCGAAAATTCTGCTTAGAAATACATAGAATTACGTATTTAGAATTATCCACATCATCATTACTTCATAAATTAATATCATCAACTACACAGCGAACCGTGGAGTTTGATAACAAAAGTCAAAACCAAATAAAATACGATAAAATCGATTTCAAGCGACGAAGCACGTGTCGGATTGATAGCGAAGGATGAGGCGATGAGAGTTTCCTACCCATTTTTGAGAATGGAGTACGTCTCCAGGTTGATGATTAAGCTTCATCGCTACCACGTCTGCTAATGAATGCAGGACGCTTCTATTTACTCAGTGCTTGCATTTATCTTCAGCTGGGTTTCCCAGGCGGCCCGTGGCTGGGTGGAGAAGGTCCATGAGAATGAAGATTATGAACATTACCTACTTGATTATTTGTCAGACTGGACATAGTGGATTGATACATCGAAGGCATGTAATTGCTCAATGTCTGTGGAACTGACCTAGAAGAGGACATAGATTATCGACACGGAACAGAAGAACCACGCAAAAACAAAGATTGTAGCGGGGAAGCTTTATTCACCTTGGCACTCCACGCAACGGATCCGGTGTAACAGATGAGTTCCTGACAACTCCAGAATTGCTCGCGGGTGCCGGAGACACGATATTGCTGGGTTGCCCTTGATGATACGCACTTCCTGCCGGGCTGTGTCTATTCCCAATCATCGCAGCAAGAAATAAATTTTAAAATACCTGCACCTGTGGAGTTGAGCAAAAGACAGATATGCTACCTGATTGTTGGACTTGGTTGAGGTGCCACTAACGAAGTTCTGTGTTGATATTGAGGCAGAGACGCGGCAGCTGGAGGCGAGGGATCCGGAGGTAAACCGTTCTCTAATGTTGTTGAATGATTACTGGAACTCGAATGAGGCATGTACGTGTTGTTCACTCGAGGTTCACGGTTCACTCTTGGAACTGGAGCTGCAGCTCCTGGTGGAACATCAGGGTGTGGAACATTGGGGTGAGACGGATTGACAGATGGATGTATATTGTTCGCTGCAATTGGTTTATGTAATTAAGTAATAAATTGGATATTTTTTTACAGTTGGAATTTTAATCCAAACGTGATCACGAACCACGAAAGAAATTACCTGGATGCGTACTAGGCTGAGTTGTCAGTGGGATAGCAAGTCTAGCGTTCACAGCCAATAAGTGATCTCTCCTTTGTAACAGACTATTTACATGTTCTTCTAGCCTAAGGTTTTCTGCTCTTAATTGATGAAGACACGAAAGTAGGGAAGCGACTGTAAAGAACATTCCAAAGTGTTCAGTTATCAACCTTATTCCTTAGATGCATAGGATAATTTTAAGCCTAAGTAACCCACGAAGCAATGTACTTTACATTATATAAATCTCAGAATATAAACTCTGATAATAAATTCATGCAAAAATAATTGAAAACAAAACGAATAAAGAGATCTCGATTTTTTCCAATACCCATGTGACTAAAAGCATGTTTTTCCTTGCCGTACACTCACTGTCAAAATGTTGAGCCTGTTCCATCAAGAATTGACTTCCTTGTTCCCATTGCCTCTCTAGAAGTTGATCCAATGTTTGGGGTATCGCTCCACCTCCTAGCGAACCGGTGATGGAACCAGCGCCAGTACTGGTGTTGGGGTTGGCATTACTTGCTGTATTAAAAACTGAAGAAAAGGATGTAGGCGGTGCACTAGCCTGATTCGACCGAATCTGCTTGCAAAAAACATTACTCCTGTTATTATTATCGCTAGAAATATAATTAAATACTCAGTTTTACAAATACATACAGACGCGATCACCCGACTATGTAGTTGTGGGCCGACTAAATTCGTTGTGGAATTACTCGCTTCTGTAAAAATAGAATGTGCTTCCAGTTCTTGCGACAGGGTGTCGGACATCTTTTGTGCCATCGTCGAGGTTGGGTTCAACTGATTCCCTAACATGTGCGGTGCACTAACTCCATTCTGAAACCTGTTACATAACTTGAATTAACACAAGCACAACAGAAACTAGTATTATCTATCGGTATCGATTCTTACAGCTTAACATCTTTCTCTTCTTTAGGGTTCGTAAGCGTTGGAGTGCTTGATGCAGAAGGTGTAGGCGTCGTAGAAGCTGCACTAGCACTTTTTCTCTTTCGCCTTCCCGGTCCGTTGCTACTCATACTTTCGGATCCAGGGCTGCTCGGGGGAGACTCTTTAACTGTAGGACCCATCGTATTTGTAGAACCAGATCCGACGCTGCTAAAATGCCCACCGCTTAACGTTGGTCCTTGAATAATGGATGGTATGGGCGTTACGGACAGAGCAGGCGGAGGAGTCTGATGATTACTTCTTCCTCCCCGCCTGGACGTAGTCACCACTGCGCTACTGGATACCGATGTTACTACGGAAGAACCTGTTGGTTGGGGTTGTTGTTGCAATTGCGGTTGTGGCAGTGCTGGTTGACTATTGGACGAACCACGCTTTGGTTTGCGTGTCCTCTCTTGCTTATCCGACGATTGAGAACTAAAAATGTAAATAAAATATGCATTCGTATTTGCAGTTGCACATTAGATTTTTTGTTATATGGATTGATTCTGTCGCTAGTTTCCCACAGACTTCTAAACATTGCAGCGATAACCTTCTATTTGTATACATGTGTGACCCAGCGTGGATTCTTATGTCATAGTAGAAACCTATAGATGGATTGTATATATATTTACGGGGTTCTCGCTACAATGTTCACAAAACGAAAATTGAAACAATAGTGTACTTTAGACACTAGTTTATATAACTAATTACAGGAGTATGATGATATGAACAAGTTCTACAAATATTTATGAAATGCATTGCTGTATAAGAACCAATATAAACGGACCGGTGTGGTAGTGCCATTTATAACATCACGTTACTCCTTTCCTTCGTTCGTTGCCCTTGAGGCCCCTTGAGGTAGAAAAAACAAACATAACCTCAAAGTATCCTTAAAGCTACAGACGAATCACAGGAACGCTAAGAGAATCACAGTTGTTCACGAAATTTCATGTAGCCGAGGAGTTTTCACGACTCGCGTCATATAAAAATGTAATAATTAAAAAAATTCTCTGAAATTATTTTTCCTTTTTACGGGGCACAGCGTTGTCGCGGACATCTTCCAACTATCACAATAGTTTCCAACATTTTCAAAGAAATTAGTCGTACCCCGAGTGGTGCGATATTTGCCACAGTACCGTAAATTCATAGACCATAAAATTTGTCTACCTGAACAATTTTTACGATACACGCGAAGAGGTTAGAAACAAAGTGGCTTGTTTATCCAATGGTCGGCCATTTTGATGCATACTATTTTGGCGCGTATTTTGAAATGGAGTATAATTAAACCTTTCGTGAAAAATAAAAATTACATAAATACGTAAATAAGATTACGTTGATCCTTTCCAGTCCAAAGTTTCTGATTTCAGTTGATTTCTGTCAAGTCGATACTCGATATGGGACCGTTAAGAGTTAAAGATTTGACCACGTAAAAATACGCACGAATATCTATACTAAATTATTATCTTGATTTGCATCGATATTATATTTTTTACAACGAAATGAGTCGGATAAAAGTTGTATTCTATAGAATAACAAATATTTTTATAAATGCACCAGTAGTTCCTCGTTTAAAGGCTTGACTTTGACCCTAGTTGCAAGATGCAGAGTTATTTCCACCAATGTTTAAATGTATTGTCTTTTAACGAAATTTGACATTCTTATATTTTTCATTGAACTATGTAATGAAAGTCTTACCAATGAAATGATAAATTTGTTTCAATGAAAATGAGTCCAAACGCAATCCCACTGCAAACATTTTTTTCAATATAAGGAATTAGCAATTTTGAAACAATTTTATGGCATATCCTTTGAAATGTCTTTTCCTTGCAAATATTTGCCAAGTATAATCTATTCCGTTAACTCCGTTTATGACACCATAAATAAATTATAATATAAATTATATTATGATGTTTGAAAGTTGGAGCAATTATCAATGTGCGAAGCAGAGGTCGTGCATTCTTTGTAGGAGCTAACCAAACTTAATCAAGCAGCTTGATGCCGGATAATGAATGAAATAGAAGGTTTAGGTATACAGTCTATTTGGAACGAAATACTTACCGAGATCTCTTAGCAGGTGCTTCTTCTGGAGCAAATTTCTCCGAATTCGACATTGCATTCGCCCTCAGCTCCGTGGTGGCCGCTGTGGTGATGATGCTCTGTTGCAACTGCTGATACAGGGTTGGAGCGCTCGTTACTACACTCTGCACTGTATTAGAAAGCGACGTCGCGGTCAGGGGAACGGATACGACTATGCTATTCGATGTAGTCGTCGGCGACTGGGTAACAACCGACGACTGGGACTGCGTCACAGCCATTATCACAGGTGTGGTGGATGCTTCGGTGCTGACTGGAGTGCTCGACAATGACTGGACGGGACTCTCAACTTTCAGCTAAAATATCATCAAGGTGTCATAGTATAAATTCCAGACTCGATGTAGCAGTTTTATAACGGGAAACTAATTAGAAAGAAAAAATAATAATTTCTATTGAACTGCGCTTACCTTTTTGGATTTTTCTGGGTCTGTGGTTGTACTTAGACTAGTCGCTTCCGTTATCTGTACACTGTTGCTTGAAATCGCTTGTTGCACAATGGAGCTGACCGCAACCACGACCGAGCCACTAGCCTCCGAACTGACTGATTGGTTAGAATTCTCGTTTCCTATCACCGTCGGTGTACGAGCTCCAGTTTTTCTCTTTTTACTGTGGATCGAGGTCTTGTTTGACGATGAGTTCGATTTCATTTGTCCACTGTTTTTGTGGCCAGAGTTCGAATTCGATCCCGACTTAATCATCACTGTTGTAGTAGTTGAAGTAGTGCCATCATGCCCAAAGACACTCTCCGATTGGGTGACGATTGTCTCTACGAAGTTGGAAGTTGTGAATTTACTTGAATTTGTGGTGTTGTCTTTGGGTGTGTTACGGCCGCTGCTGCTTTTGTCGTCAGCAACGCCATTTATTTCTAGACTTGGACTAGTATTGGATTTGTTTTTAGAATTGGTAGCGGATTTGGAACTTGAACTCTTTCGTTTACCACTTGACGAAGACTTTATCGGTGTTTCTGCTTCCTTTTCAGGAGACGAATCTGACGAGCCATTGTCAGCTGGTATCGGTTTGTACGGTGGTATTGTTTTTACGTTACCACCCTTTTTCTGGATATTAAATAACAAGATTGTTACTTAAATGTATAAAAGCTGTTAAATTTACCCAACAATCGCGGAACTTACCAATTTTGAATAATGATGCTGACAGTATCCGCAATACTTGACATTGTCCAAATAGTTGCCAGCCTCTTCGCAAAGCAAGCCAAGAGCTTGCGCACACGTGACATGAAATTGCTGCCTGCAGCCTGTCTTGTTGCATTGCATACATGCTCCCACATTAGCTCTGCTACCTCTCCCTTGTTCTTCGCAAATATAGCAAGACTGGAATGGCGAGTATCGTAAATGAATGTTAAGTACCTGTTACGATTACTATAAAACGTAAGGTAATATCGATAATGTCCTTACTTTACTAAATCTTTCTGTCGGTATAAGTTGCAAAATAATCGGCTCCATTGTTGTTACGTTACCAAATCGAACCTCTGGTATATAAAGCGCGCAGACAACATGAGCCCACCCAGCCTGATCCGTTCTCTTAAGAGCTCCATCTCGACTGGGACACAATTCGCAACGCTGTTAAATAATAATACATGATATGACAAATGAAAACTTTGTATGCTAATATTTACATAGCAGTAGAATAATGTATCGGTGATTGTTTATCTTGTATTTATAAAGACAATTGGAAGTTTACCAACTTACCACACGTGCACTTCGTTCCTGTGATTCACATTTCCTGCAGTACCATGGCCCAGTTGGTACTGTGACGATACCGTAGCAAGCTGCAAAAACAATTTGTACGTAGGAATTGCACAGCTGATTGGAGCACACTCAATTCGCAGAGTACTCTGCGGAGAGTAGCTTAACATGGACAGACCTTGATGTACGGCAACGGTGCAACCTTGGCCATCGCAGTACACCAGCGGATTCTCAGTCCATCCCCTCTCGTCAGAACACACACAGCACCCTCCAAGCATCTCCTTCATGCTGTGCTCCAAGCAATTCGGAAGACGAGACTAGCATGAGGAGCTAGGCGAGCCGTTGGTAGGGACGTGGCGCGAGGTAGCCTCGCTTTCGCAATTGCATCCTGGCGACGGTAGTCCTCCTCGGCTCGATTGCCCCTCTGGTCTGTGTTCTTCGATGCTCGTGCACGCGCGTGACGCATTCAACAGTAATGAATCGTGGCTATGACCACGGTCGCGGGTTCTTTGCCGCTTGAATGGTTAGCGTCGTGGTTAGATGGATATGACAGCACCAAGAAGCGATCACGAGGCTGCGTGCATCGCGTACCACAGCGTTGAGAATTTCCTCGCGGAACGTGCTTAGACGGTTTGTTATTTACAACGGCGCTCTATTTGTTTCGCTGGGCGGCCATCTTATTTTTTGTTGTCGCGGTCAAGCTGCGCACGCGCTGCCGCGCGCTCTGCCGCGAAACCGAGAAAGCGTGTTCGATAATACGGCTACTGAAAACTGAAAACGCAACTCAACTATAACTTGTACACTGAACTATACTAACACTGGTTTTTGTACTAGTGACAGTATCGGTGGGAAAATGGCCAAGTTCCTAGTGAAAATAGTTCCCGGTGCTGCTGCTGCTAGATGGCGCCACTAACTAAACGGTCGATATTTATTGTTTCATTAATGATAATAATGTTTAAACAATATATTGTGGTGTCATAAAATAAGGAATCGTATTAATTGCGTATTTATGAAAAATACAGAATAATTTATTAAAATGTATCCGTGGTGCCATCTTACAGAAACAATGACAACTATTTTCACTACAAACTTGGGCGTTTTTCTCACCGATGGCGTCACTAGTACTAAACCAGTATTTCTCGATTTCAGTCAATTTACAATGGAATCTAACAATGGTTCACATATTATTGAATGGGCGAACCCGTCACACTTGTCCGAGATATTATCATTTCTATATGATAATTTTGATAGGGAGGAGACTATGTTGAAAAGTCTACGAAATAACAATGAATTAACGAGCGAAGAGGAAGAATCGATGAGAATCGATCACGAGCGACTGATAAGAGCAATATCTGTCTTCTCGCCTTGCTTGGTAGCTTTGGACAAACTGACTAAAAAAATAATTGGTGTTAATCTGATGATAGTTAGCAACAACTCGAAATTCGACAGCACCGATGGAGTTTCTGCCGCATTTACTAACAATCCACCGACAACCAGGTTAATGAAACAGTATTTCGACTATTTGTCAGAGATTAGCGAGAAGGCAGATTTATACGGGAAATTTCCTGATTCTAAAGCTGCCGTAGAATTTTATGCTGTCGCTGTAGACAAGAATTACAGAAGAAAGGGCCTCTCAAGGGCCCTGATGGCCGCAGGAATCTCCTTTGCAAAAGACACTGTTCAAGATGTTGGATTCGTGTTTGGAGTGTATACGTCGCTGTACTCTAAAAGGTCGGCAGAGAAACTAGGAATGAGGAGTGTCATGGATGTCGACCTTTTAACGTACAAGAACGCCGAAGGACGAGCTATTTTCCAGGACACTCCACCGCACAATGTCATCTCCGTCATGGTGCTAAAAATTTAGGAATTTCTTTCGCTATTCTCAAATCTAACAATTATACGAATGATAAAGATCGGATAAATACGATCAAGTTCTGTCAACGTGAGTCACTTCCGTCATACATACTTACATACGTATATGTATACAGTGAGTCCCAAAAGTATTAACTGTTGCAAACATGTAAGAAAATAATCTATTGTAGAGAACGCGATATGTGTATCGCTATACGAAGATAATTCTTAATAAAACAATGCATGTAAAAGATATTTATATAATATTTCATGGTATCCTATTTAAACACGATGTGTTGAAAGTATTTGTAGCGCAAGTTGATCGTATACGTATGTTACACAACTGGAGTGTGCAAAATGTTCATCTAGATGAAGTTTTCGATTAATGAATAAAAAATAAACTTGAATATATTCTGTTATCTTGAACTTTAACGTAAACGTGTTATATATATATAGGGAGAGAGAGAGAGAGAGAGAGAGAGATACATTGGCAATGAAACTTTTGAGACTTACTGTACGTATGTAGAAAGAAACGGATGACTACACTACACGCTACACGTCAGACGTTTGAGTCGAAAAGCTTACAATTAGTACGACTGAGGACTGAGGTTGACCGAGGCGCTCTCGTTATCAGTCACTGTATGATTTATACACGTTTAAAGTAATACGTGTGAGTTTTTCAGTGCACGGTGCACGTTTCGACAGTGTTGGACAGTGTTCGATAGCAATCAGGATGGTAAGTGTTCATTTTGCGTCGTGTTCTATACGTTAGCGATATATTTAAAAGGTAAACAAAAGTAGAAGGCAATTCATTTATGTTTACAGGCATCTTATTCAGAGGATCAGCTGGCAGGTAAGTGAACGTGAATATGTGAGTTGTTGGGTAAAAACCAGAGTGAGATCAAAGGGGGGCGGACAGTTTTTTCTCGGTGCTTAATTCAGGTCAAGAATATCGTTACCTTATTAGACCCACCCTATGGTATCACCGACTCGCATGTCGGTGATTACCTTTTATGGTTAGGTACTTCAAAGAAATAGTAGCAGAAAAGAAGAAAGCACGACAGAATCCGAATAGCATCGCAATCGCCGTGACGGTTCATACATTTATTCTCGTTTTAAATCGCTTCTGATTCCATTTTCACTGAGTTACAGAGCGAATTTCGGGAATCGTTGGTTCTTTTCACCATCGAAAACGTTGAAAGTAAAACGCGATCGCGACATATATGTATTATCTTTTTAGTTTGTTTTAAATCATCGTTGACAAGGAAACCTTGACATATTTCTCTACCGTTTAATTTAATATAACTTTAATATCGTTTTTTCTCGTAAATATATAAAATACAAAATGTACGGTTGCAGTTATCAAGAACTGACTAATAGAATGATGTCATCGATCGAGGGTAAACGAACGAATATTATTTTTTGGTTTAGAATGAATATACTAGTACTTTGACTAAAAGATAACTATGTTTCTTTTTTGCCATGTTTGCAATATAAATTATTAAAGATCTTGGTGTGCTATGACAGAATTTCAGGAGGCATTCCAGCTTTTTGACAGTCGAGGGGATGGCAAGATTCACGTGTCCCAAATTGGAGATGCACTGCGAGCTCTCGGACAAAATCCGACTGAATCGGATGTAAAGAAATTCACTCATCAACACAAACCCGACGAACGTATCAGTTTCGAAGTGTTTCTACCTATTTATCAAGCTATAAGTAAATCTCGAACATCCGATACCGCAGATGACTTCATAGAAGGTTTACGTCATTTCGACAAAGATGGGAATGGCTTCATCTCTTCTGCAGAATTGAGACATCTTTTGACAACATTAGGTACGTTACATAAGCGATTCTTAATTTGATCAGTGTTTCTCTATCTCAGAGGCTTGAAAATGCTTTCCATAATATTTTATTCCTATTATGCTTCATTTTAAGGTGAGAAACTCAGCGACGAAGAAGTTGAAACATTGTTAGCGGGCCATGAAGATTCACAGGGCAATATTAATTACGAAGATTTCGTTCGCCAAGTGATGTGCGGATGAATGTTGATTATAAGTAATCATTATTATAGAAAGATTTGCGTTCGTCGTAAGATTTCTTTAGATGTTTAATTTTTTCCACCATTTTTGCGCCATACTTTGCCAGTATATACCACTTTACGTGGAATGATTTAGTCGCTAATAGTTTTGTTGGGTACTGTAAAATATTTTTTTTCGTTATATCAAATTTATTTTTTATACCCGGACAATCTTTATTACGCATCGGCTAAAAAATTATGTAAAAATAGAACGCGCAAACTAAAATCGAAGTAAGCCTGCAATTCGATTTATACAGTTTCCAACCTAGACATTCCAAACTTATTCTTATCAATTTTATATATTTCTTAGGATTCAAACGAGTACGAACAATTTTCTATTGATTTACGACTGTAGTTAGTTTCTTTCTACATACTTCCAATTTAAATGCACATTATTTTCTGTATAAATGATTAAAAATGTCTGAAACCTCAAAAATACTGTATAACGAATGAAATAAAATTTTTTTAAAACTAAATTTGACTTATTATAGAACTTTAAAAAGTAGTTTCGGCTTCTTTTTTTAAATTCATTTTCTTAATTATTCTTAATTCTAAATAATTGTAAGATTTCTTCTACTACAAATATTTCTTTTATTTTACAAACAATTTATTTTAAATTCCTGTTGTCGTAATTATGACTTAAAAACTATATCTTGGGCCGCGAGTCCAGAAAAAATGAGAACCACCTTTTCTTTTAAACTTTATCATGAAGTTAAAACAGTTAAGAACCACTGTCGCACTGTCTTGAAGTTGTCGGTAGAAAAATCGAGTCGATTTGAATCGAATCGAATCGAATCGAATCGACTTTAAACGCGAGATCGACATCCGAGTATCCGACAAGGAACGTTTCAGACTTCAGTATCGTTTAGCTCGTTCGGAGGAAGACGGAGGCGTGCGCGCTGGTGATTCCACGATAATTCTTATCGCTCACAATCGCTAGTTCAGCGAATATTTTCTCCAAGCAAAGTAAATTCACGGCCGTCAAGATTTTACGAAGGAAAAAGTATGAGTATTAGCTCCAGTCTACCATTAAGTAATTGCGAAAGTAGTAAAAAGGGCATAATTATGCCAAGTCTAATATCCAGCAATTGGTAAGTACTGCGCCATTTTTATCTTTGAGTTCGTCGCCGCCATCTTGTACCCTATCTGTCGTTTTCGTGTGGTTCTTTATCATTTTCATTCTACATACATCTCCCGTGAATCTGCTATCACTGATAATATATTTTTAAAGCGGTTCGTTTTCACGATAAATGCATTTTCTTTGAAACATCGAAAACTGTACACACACAGTGTCAATGATTGACGCGTCTTACAATTTCAATTGTATTTAGCTTTGATAATAAAAAGGTAAAATCCGTTGATTTTCACTTTGCTTCGATAATGTATTATTTAATCGTGAACGGAAATTTGAAAAATCTCGCTATCTTTGTTATTCGAACCTTGAGAAATATTTTCAATGAATTTACGCATTACAAGTTTCATCGAATAATCGAGAATCGTATGCATATGCTAGGAGGCCGACATAATGGAAAGAAAGGCACGTGAATAATAATCTTATATTGGTATATTTCGTCATATCTTTTTTTCTTTAGAAATAGCTGTGTTTCCGTTCATACTGCCACGTGAACCGCGACATCCGTTGTGCGACGTAGAACTAATGCGTACGTGCATATCAGCCATGGTACCCGTCAGCTGTTCCATCATACACACGCGCGCGCACACACGCACACAAACATAACACATATGTGCATGTAAAAACTAGAGTTGAATCTGGCATGAATCTACATATTGTACTAAAATAAAGTTTATGTATTGTGACGGAACAGACTTTTCCCTAGCTGTCCACACTCGGACCGTCATAGTATTTCACTTGTAATATTTCTTCTGACATTTCTATCTGATCATTTTTCTCTTCACTTTTGCTCCTTTTAACATCTTAATTATTTACTCAAAGCAATTCGCTTTAAACATAATAAGTTTAGATATGCCATTGGTAAAAACTAAAATAAGATACATGCTAGAAGTTATAGCCTTTATCTATATATGTAGCCTTATCTTCAATATTGATCCAGTGATTACGAGCAATAATAAATTATGGTTGAAGCAGAGATATTTTCATCTTTGATTGCAGTGAAATGTCGAGTAAGTGTATGGATGACAGTTTAGAAGAAGGTGGCAGGCTCCAACAGCATTATTGTATAACGCTGGGTGTGGGGCCTCTGTGGTGGTCCTGATGTGCCCCATGCCGCATTGTCTGTATCCACAGTCAACACAGAGAGCCGCGGCGTGGGGATCAAGCAGAGTCAGCTCTCTGTGAGCTCCCACATTGTTCAAGTAAGTATTTCTTATGCAAAATTACTTGTATGCAACCTTGTTTTTCTGTGTAGTTGCTTGTTTGGCATTAAATATTTTCCATCAAACTATATTTCCAGGAGGATGAATTGTTGAAAGCAGTGAGAAATAGCGAATCGTTACGCTTAACCTTCACACTTCACTTGACAGAAAGCACTTCCGTTGAGTGGGAAACAGTGGTATGGCGCCATTGTCTTTACATTCGCGTACCAAGCTGTCTCCTTCCCGAAGGTTCGAAAGAGGGCTTTGTTTCTCTCTTAGAATACGCGGAAGAAACACTACGATGCACCAACATCATTGTTTGTCTACGTAAAGACAGGGCAGATCGAGGTATTTGTCTATCGTTATTTGACATCTATGAAAATACTAGTGGTAAACAGAATTTTTATGCTTATTTCATGTTAACAAAAACATTTTCTTGTTACGGTTTAGCAATGCTGGTTCGTACCTTCATGTTTTTGGGTTTCACTGTTCTGCCGCCCACTCATGCCTTGGTACCACCGGGTAGTGACGCTGGCAATCTCTACATGCTGTATACCATCGAATAATCGACCAGCAATCTCGATTTCTCTTTCAAATTTAACACGCAGGTATAGTTCTGTCAGAAGTTGCTTTCGTGTTAAGTTTGAGAGAGATGTCCTTACACGTATCCCAAATGGGTATACGTCGGGTGTGGCAGAGGTGTGAAGGCAACGTATAAGAGTAAATTGAAACTAATAGTCGGGAATACGTAGAACGCGTAAATAACAGGCTTTCGATCACGGTATTATCGAAAATACCGATTCATTCTCTTAAGTACAATGTTAACATCTCTCTTGAGAGCACGTAAACCGCTGATAAAGCTTTCCCACGTGCAACAATTTGACGGTATCGGATGTTTAAACATTTATAGAAGACAACGAGCCGTCAAATTATAGAAGAAATTTATTACCGACAAATCTCAATGTTAATTGTGATCAATATGTATATCACCGAGTTTTATTTTGTATTATCGTATATTTTCTTATTATTTATAAGTATTATTATCAATATTAATTATATATATGTGTGTATGTGTGTGTATGTATGTATGTATGTATATACACATACACATATATATGTATCGATATATATGCGTAGCGACACTAGTGTCAAATTTTTTTTAAAAACAATAGTTCACATATCTTCTTTTATAAATTTGAAATTAATTGTTCTTGTATCGAAATTTGCATTTTTTAAGAAAAACATTCGCGAAAAATTTATAACTACGGAATCCAATGATGGGAAACAGAATCATTCGCAAACGATATTTTCGTATGTCCATCTAATATGTTGTATCTTTAAGGAGATACACAGTATTAGTTAGTATTTTTATTATTAAGTTACATTTTCAAATATTTCTGGATTCAAAGACGAAGCTATTTGTTTAATCTTGATCAATAACCAATTTTTCTACACTGATTTCTTTATCACACTAGCGTCGATCGTTATAACCACTATTACGTAGATGTTTATTTATTATACTTAGGTTTAAGTGATTATAGCGAAGATGATAAATATAACGATGATATTTCTGGGTAATGTTTGATCAATTAACATTGCAGAGTTTTTGCTAATAAATATGTTCTTTAGTGTTGACTCGATAACAGACGATATTAAATCATTACAAAATGACAAAAAAAAGTTTAAAATATCATAAAAACTTGAAAAAAAAAATTGAACAAAAAAGTGTTAATAGCTTATATTAGAAATACAGTTAAGTACAGAGTGACGGACTATTATATGTTAACGCAGATAGTTTTAAATTTGCCTCAATTTTTCCAATTGAAGGATAATTCGGTGCGTTTTATTCTGTCGGTTAGTATTATGAAATATATTCGTACACTTGACCACGTAAAAGTACATGTATGCTACATTTATTATTCGTACAAGAAACGTACGTGCTAAATAAAAGTTAAGAAAATAAAATTCGTTTTATGCTTACTCTATACTTTATGGGCAAAAGGGTAAAAAGTAAAGACGCACTTATCTTATACCGAAAATGAAAACAGCTGGCGTTTAAATTGTTTTTATTCTGACTCTGGTGATGATTCTATTATTATAAATCATCTTCATGGGAATACATATAAGATTATAAATTGTATTTGTATGATACAATCTATAACGATGTAGAATGAATGAAGATGCTAGATTAAGATAATCGATGACGTTACGTATAACAAAAGTAGAGGAGACATTTGCATCTGATAAACCATCCAAGATTATGTTATTTACTCCATAGTATTCATTCTAGTTTGTATTAATTAATATTTCAGAAAGTTGCTGCTTCGTGATGTTTCCTTCTTTCACAGAGACGTTTATTTTTTTTCCTAAATCAGACATAATCAAGTCCACTCTCCAATTCTTATCATGGTTGATACTAACTGAGGCTTCCGGGTGTAATCCGTGTCCTTTGGACAAGATACTTAGACCCGGAAGCCTCGGTTAGCATTAACGATGGAAAGCCGGGCAGTGAAAGCCTGGAATATCTTGGCTTATCGTTCACAATATTCACAATTCTCTTTTCCGTCTCAACGTATAGTGATAGTCCTTTTACCGTCAACTTCTGTTTCATCTGAAACATTCTTTGGTACTAGGCCCAAGCTATCCATTATCCCAGATGGCGCTGTGTCTTCTATAGGGTAGGCGGACACCTTTTTACATTTAATTAGATGCGTGGCCAGTTGATTTCCATCAGCTGTCGCATAGCCACACGAACATTGCATCCGTTTGTCTAAGGGAATATTTATGAGGGGGGAGGGAACCACCAAGCTAGTCATAGGTCGTTCGTTATGAATTTGTTGTTGATGTTCCTTGAATGCACGCCAACAGCAGGTTATGTAGCGACACTGGTAACACCTTTGTTCGCCTGGATAATGATCTTGTTCTTCCACGTCTTCCTCACACTCCTGACAAGAGAGATTCGCGACAGGAACATTCACTGTAATCGGACCTGTGACCCACTTCTTTACCCTTTCGTCGCGAGGCAATTCCGTCACAGGGCTGTCTACGTCAAATCTTCTGTTCTGCGGCCTTTGCTTCGAGACCATTATCGTACCACTACCACTGGAATAGGGGACGACCTTCGAACTGGAAACACAGTCATGCAATTCCCTTTGATGAACCTTCAACGAGCTCTTCTGATTGAACCAAAGGCAACACTTGGAACACTTGTTCCCCCGTCCCTGCTCCCTTCTAATAACGTGCCTCTGCATGTGTAGCAGAAAAGCGTGGACGCTGGTAGCGCTGGGACTACCCTCGCTGACGAATTGTATCACCTTCAGACAGTAAGGACACTGTAGGCCCTCGCCTTTTTCATGAATTTTATAAAAGTGGTCTATGGCGTCCTTATGGCTGGAAGTGCGATAAGAACAGGTCTCGCATCGATAAGGCATCTCAGAAGGATAATGCATGGAAGACAGGTGGTTTATGAGGAGACCGCTGTTTCCGAATTTCTGCTCACAAATGGCACAAACAACCATGTCGCTGTCCGAATGACCGAAATTACTGTGCGCCTCTGTAACGTGGGTGACCATTTGATGCTGAGAGGAGAAGGCTGTGCAACAGTAGCGACACACGGGCGAGTTGGATTGTCCAGGTACCTGGGGGGGAACATGACTGATCATGTGCTCCATTACATCGGTGTTGGAGCGCATGGTTGTCGTACAGAGGAAGCACTTGAAATACAAGGAGCATTTGTACTCCTTGGAAAGAATGTTCTTGTCGCCTTCCATGGTGGCGTAGTAAAACTCCTGCAGTTGTATTTGTTCACCTTTGCCCTCTTTGTCTCTGGTAGCTTTGGAATCAAGCATAGCTTTCTTTCCTTCGGGTTCTGGGCTAGCCGTGGTCATTATGTTCCTCTTGCGTCCTCTTCGTGGTCCAGGCTTCACTGCTTGGCCAAAAGTTATCGCTTCTTGCTGATTAACGTTACCAGTGGTACTCGTCTGATGAACCAAAACGTCGCCCGACTGAATATCTTCTTTATTTATGGTCACGAGCTGCGCCAGTGGAGGAAGACTCAGGTTCGAATACGACCAGTTCTGAAAGGGATTCGCTGCTATTTTCGCTAGACGATCTAGCAAACCCTCATCAGAGTAGATCCTGGTTTGCTCTGCGATATGCGCGATTATGTTGTCGAAAGCTCTTCCAGCGGTGGAGCCGTATATTTCTCGCCACACTAGTTCGTCTAGAAACTGCTGGATCATTTGCCTGCTGAGCAGGCTGAGAGTATTTTGGAACATTCTGGGAACTATCTTCCTCAGATACTCCATAATGTGAAAGTTGCTCATGACGTTGCGGGAACTCTGGTCGGTGAACGCTGACTGGGTGATGTGGGTAAAACCCATCTCTTCAAGGGTACTTTTATCTACGGTGAAATCTGTCATAATCTTCGAGTCGGTGTGTACCCAGTCCTTCAGTGGATGTAGAATATTGTTGAAACGTCGTTTGTACGATCTGTCGCCGTCTTGCATGGGGTCGCAGGCCTTCAATCTCAAATCCAGGGTGGAATAATCAAGCACGCCGAGCACTTCGACCTTCACCTGTCGTAGGTTCCCGTCCTGCGACGTTGTCCCTAAGCTGATTACGCCTACTTGTATCACAGAATTCTTCCCCCCCATTTTACGCGTTTTATCCCAGATGGCGGCCGTGCAAACGCTGCGCAAGTGGGTATAGAAATTCTTTACGTACAGATTGGACACTTTAACCCAGGAGACAACGTTTTGGACATTCGTCTGGCACGCCCAATGATAAATTAATTTTAAGAGAACGGTAGGCGTGTATGGCGCTCCTTGGAAGATGGAACCAGAGAACACGGACACGTAGCGGTCTGGACAGCAGCTGGAAATCCAAACGTATCCTCCAGAGTAGGGGAACGTTCCCTGATCGCTGTACATTCCCAGTTTCAGTTTAGTCTTTTGGTAATTGTTGCTATGCTGGACGCAGTACTGCTCGGACTTGACCAGACCTTGCTGTATCAGCCATTCGGCGAACTTCGTTGCGGAAAACATTAGCACACTTTTCACTTTGATGTCTGAAATGTGTGTAAATGTATCAGCAACTCGTATAGAGTACAAATGTAAAATAAGTAAAATAACTCAAGTATCGTTTATCACCTTTTCCAGTGATATTATACTATTCTAAATAGATCCTAACAAGAAATTTTGATAAATACCTAACTCTGATCTTTCCTTTTGCGCCACCTGTGGAGCGATATCTTTGGTGCGAAGATTCGGTCTGGCAATGACGACCAACGAAGGAAATGTCCTGCCACCGTTCATTTTGTTGAACGTTACCTCTCTACCATCTGGGAGATTCTTCTTTGCTTCGTCAACTTGTTCCAAAGCTGAATCGAAAAATTGTTGCACTTAACTGATCAAAGGCCCTATTTGTTTCGTACTGTTTACTTTACACTCGTTTAATCACCCATAAATTCTTCTAACCTGAATTTTTATTTCCCACCGATATTCCACCAATGCTTGTGTGTTCCGTTGGCTTTGCTACCGATACCTTGGTTATTGCCCCTGTAGTGGTACTTACGGTTGACGTTGGTGCCGACACCACCACTGGTGCAATCTGCTTGCTTACTGTCTTTATTCGGAGATTGGTTACACCTTGTGGGCTAGTAGTAGCTGGAAAATATAATTATTTTCATTATTTTAAAATTTGTCCAAATTTACGATGTACTTAAAGACAATATTTCCCAACTTACTTGGTGTAACAACATGCGTCGGACATCCCACCTTTTGTCTTCCTCGAGTGATCAACACGGGCTATACAAAGTCGCATAAGAAATTCAATAACAAAATTATTAAGGAGTTGTACCACTTGGACAATTCCATTAAAGTATAAGGCAGTAATAACTCAAATACGGGTACAGTTATTTTCTTTATGGCATAACATTTTTTTAAAATTTCATTTAGATTTTAAGATATTGAAAAAGTTGGTCAATAATTTATTTTTTAATAAACTGCTACAAAAAAGCTTTAAAAGCCCATTCTGTCCGAGTGTGCATAGTTTCTATACAAAATTGCGAAGGTGGTGTAGTTCTATAAGCAAAATAATATTTATGAACAACATACTTCCTCTATTATGTCAGGTTGTTGCACTTGGAGCACCTTTGTCCTGCGCCCAGATCTTGTGTATTTATACTGAAAGTAATCGGTACGCTTTTAATATAATGTTTAGTTCAAGTAAACATACATTAAACAACTTTCCTACATTTTCTGTCTGGGGGTGTGAAATTGTAGGTATAGTGTTGGCCATAGACGTGGACGTTGATGCGGAAGTTAGCGCTGGAGTGGATATAGGGCCCGACGAAGCAGTTGTCATGGTTGTTCCTGCAATTTATGCAACTTGGACGTTTTAACGGGAATATATTTATGAACAAAGAACTCTTTACCTTGAGGCTGAGCCACAGATCCCAGAATAACTCCCATTCTAGAGTCCACTACCAACTGTATATTACTCTGAGATCCATTTGCATTGTTTAGTACGTTGAGTTTGATCGGCTGGCCCTTAGTTTGATTCTGCAAAAGATACGAACATAGAATCTCATAGACGATTATATTGTTTTGTTATGATACTCACTACGCTCACCATTGACGGAGGATTATTCTTAACTACTGCTGGCGCGGGGTGCGGAGGCCTGACATAGAAAAAGAACTCTGAGTTTGTAAACAAGTAACACTTGCAAAAAGATAATAAAAAATACATACAGTGTATACTGATAACCGTTGACATTGCCTGCTTGACATACCAATTTACCTCCATGGTCTTTAACCAACTCCTCTAAAGTAGCAGCAACCTGAAGCAATAAAAATAAATGTGTTATCGATCTCTGATAGGTTGCTAAGGATCTAACTGAGTTTTGCGACATTACCCTGTCATAGTTTTCCTTCAGTTCTAGTTGTAACATTAATTGCGCTTCGCTGAGCGGCTCTTCCGCACATTCCAAATTTAAAGTCATATGGGACGGTCGAGTGTTCGTTACCGAACGCGTAATCAATCGATTTTTTGGCATTTTTGTTATACAAGTAATTTTTCACGAGCATAAAAAATTTCCTAAAGCAAGGAACGTACATTTAATTTAACTAAATTTTCACAACACGTCGGCGCAACACTTTTCTAAACATTTTACAAGCAAGCAACACGTTCACAGTTTATGAATTAGAGCGATTTTTGTAGGAAAATAGCAGCTATACTTGTTATTTTTACTACAAACGTAAACGTAGCATTCGTTGAGTTTAGTCGCGTTTGTTAGGTTATAGGTTATCGTTTGATCTCAAAAATAAACTATGATGGCGGCGCTATCATGCTATCAATCGCCGCCAACCAGCCAACACAAACGCCAACAAACGCCAAGCGACACCAGCGACTATCCATGAAGTACATAATCATGAGATCGTTGTATAATGCACCCACAAACCCAATCTAATACTGTCTAGTTTTGTCCAATTCTGTTAGTCCCTTTTACTATATAACTATAGACTGCTAGACAGAGATGGGCAAAACACTAGACCTAGACTTCGAATAAATCTGAAGTTTGTCGATATGTTGGTCTCGTTTCCTTCTTTGGAAAATTTTCAAAAGAGGAAACGAGACGAACATATCAGCAAACTTCAGATTTATTCGAAGCCTAGGGTTTTGCCCATCACTGCTGTGATTCATGTTAGTTAGGATTGAACACAAAAATTATCTCGAAAAGATCGAGATTTTCTATACTCGATTCAAAATCGAACACCTTTTACAGCCTACAGTCTACACTCTACTGCACTCTACAGTCATCTACAGTCCACTATAAAATGTGAAATGCTTCAATTGAAGAAACATTTGTTGTGATTTGTCGTTCTCTTTGTCTACACGAAATGATTATCATTCATAGTTCGAATATCTTTCGTTGCTCAAAAAAATGAAAGCACGTTTCATTTGTATGTGTAACACTCAATACTCTGCAACAAAAGTTAAAATTGTGTGATCATTAACAGGAAACACATCCTTTTCGTTTGCAAACGTTTGTCTACTGCATTTTTCAGCAGATATTACAAACCGAATCACGTTAATTAATTTTCTAATTGCTTAATTTTAATTCTGTAAATACAAACATAAAAATGGACGAAGTTACAAAACTCGAACACTTGTCATTAGTATCGAAAATATGTACAGAATTGGAGAATCACTTGGGATTGAATGATAAAGATTTAGGTAAGAAATTCTTTTCTTCTGTTTGGCATAAACAATGATTTAATTTTATCATTATAAAATTATATTACAGCACCTTCTTACATTAAATAATCTTTATCGATTCATTTATTACTTACATTTTCTGTTTTTGTTATAGCGGAATACATAATCCATTTAGCAGAGAAGAATAATACCCTAGATAAGTTCAAGAAAGTTCTAGTTGAGAATGGAGCAGAGTTTTCTGTAAGTAATTTTTGAACTTTTGTCAATTTTTGGTTGTATTTATAAATATTGTAATATTATATTGGTTTTACAGGAATCATTTATGGCCAACTTGTTGAGAATAATACAGCACATGAAGCCATCCAAAACAATGCAAGAGAAGCCATTAAAACCAACGACTAAAAAAGATGAGCTGGCACAAAAATTTCCTGCTTTGGCTTTGCCAAACGAAGAATCAAAAGTGCTAGAGATTAAAGATCTGAAAGACGACGATATAGTTAACAGCGCTATGGCAAGTTTAGAAGAATTGGCACCGTCGAATAAAAAGTCTGGCAACGAAAATAAAAAAGATATTCAAACATCTGATAATGACAAAAAAAGTAAGCTTTCTAGGAGAAGCAGATCGAAAGAAAAGAGAAGACACAGGTCACGATCATTTAACCGTAAGGATAGAAAACATAGGTCTAGGTCTCATTCGAGATCAAGAGATCGTTCAAGATCCAGAGATAGGAGGCATCACAGATCAAGGGATCGTAAACGATCAAGGTCACGGGATAGAACGTCAAAATCTCATAGAGATAAATACTCTAATAGACATGTATCGGATCGATCTAGGTCAAGATCTATAGAAGAACTTTCCATGGATCCAGAAGTTAATAAAATTTATTCAGGCAAGGTTGCTAACATAGTGCCTTTTGGTTGTTTTGTGCAATTGGAAGGCCTGAAACGTAGATGGGAGGGACTTGTTCACATTTCACAGTTAAGAAGAGAGGGACGAGTTGCCAGTGCAAGCGATGTAGTGTCTAGGGGTCAGAAAGTTCTTGTAAAAGTACTTAATATCGGAGGACAAAAGGTACAAGACATAATAGTAGATGAATATGATTCTAACTTATCCATGATTTTCACTATTTGAATAAAATATTTCCAGGTTTCCTTAAGTATGAAAGACGTCGATCAGGTAACGGGCAGGGATTTAAACCCAGTTGTCACCGTTACCAAGACCGAAGAGGACGAGAAGCATTTGCGCAATCCTGACAGACCTACTTCGTTGCTAGAACTTCAAGGTAACTGGGACGAGGATGAAACTTGCTCTAGGAAACGAGTACAAAGGTTATCATCTCCTGAGAAATGGGAGATAAAGCAAATGCTCGCAGCATCGTGTATCGACAGGTATTGGTTACATTTTTAATGATGCCTGTATTAAAGAAGCATATATTTAATTGTACTTAAAAAACAATTAGCATATAAAAACGTTTCTCATTACTTGTTTCGTTTTCTCCACTGTAGAAGTGAATTGCCAGAATTTGATATGGAAACTGGTATTCTTCCCCGTGAAGACGACGAAGAGGAAGATGTCGAAATTGAATTAGTAGAAGAGGAACCACCGTTTCTGCATGGGCATGGAAGAGCTCTCGGAGATTTAAGTCCCGTTCGTATTGTAAAGAATCCTGATGGTTCTTTAGCGCAGGCTGCTATGATGCAAAGTGCGCTAGCGAAAGAAAGGAGGGAACAGAAAATGTTACAGAGGGAGCAAGAGATGGATTCTGTTCCTACGGGTCTTAATAAAAATTGGATTGATCCTTTACCGGAAGGTAAATTAATTTTTTTATATATTTTTGTAAAGTCTCTTAGTTTAGAGTAATATAATACTATTTTTGTAGTCTCTTAGTTTCGAGTAATATAATACTATTTTTGTTTTTATCTTTACAGCCGAAAGTAGGACTCTAGCAGCGAATATGCGTGGAATTGGTCTTCAAACTCAAGACTTGCCCGAATGGAAGAAGCATGTAATAGGTGGAAAAAAATCATCCTTTGGAAAGAAAACAAATTTAACTTTACTCGAACAGCGTCAAAGCTTACCGATATACAAGCTTAGAGATGATTTAGTGAAAGCTGTTACGGATAATCAAATTTTAATCGTAATTGGAGAAACAGGATCAGGAAAAACTACTCAAATTACACAGTATTTAGCTGAAGCAGGATTTACAGCACGTGGAAAGATCGGCTGTACTCAGCCTAGAAGAGTTGCCGCTATGTCTGTCGCCAAGAGAGTAGCAGAAGAATTTGGTTGCCGTTTAGGACAAGAAGTCGGCTACACCATTCGTTTCGAAGATTGTACTGGTCCAGAAACTAATATAAAGTATATGACAGATGGTATGCTGCTCCGAGAGTGTCTGATGGATTTAGATTTGAAAACATACTCTGTCATAATGTTGGACGAAGCACATGAACGTACAATTCATACCGATGTTCTGTTTGGATTATTGAAGCAAGCAGTAGGAAGACGACCAGATTTGAAGCTGATCGTGACAAGTGCCACCCTGGATGCAGTCAAGTTTTCACAGTACTTTTTCGAAGCACCTATTTTCACTATTCCTGGAAGAACATTTGAAGTAGAGGTAATGTACACGAAAGAGCCAGAAACAGATTATCTAGATGCAGCGCTTATAACGGTAATGCAAATACACTTGCGAGAGCCACCGGGTGATATACTTCTTTTCTTAACTGGTCAAGAGGAGATCGATACTGCTTGTGAAATTTTATATGAACGTATGAAGTCTCTTGGTCCTGATGTGCCAGAACTAATAATTTTGCCTGTCTATTCCGCACTTCCTTCGGAAATGCAAACCAGAATATTCGAACCAGCTCCACCTGGCTCGCGAAAAGTAGTGATAGCCACAAACATAGCAGAAACAAGCTTGACTATCGATGGAATTTACTATGTGGTCGATCCAGGCTTTGTAAAACAAAAAGTATATAATTCTAAGACAGGAATGGATAGTCTCATAGTGACTCCGATAAGCCAAGCAGCTGCCAAACAAAGAGCAGGAAGAGCCGGCAGAACTGGTCCAGGGAAATGTTACAGACTTTACACCGAAAGAGCTTACAGGTATGTATCTATCGCCGACAAACAAGATAAATATGATAGTTTTAATTATTTAATTGATACGTTATACTTTTCCTAGAGATGAAATGTTACCTACACCAGTACCAGAGATTCAACGTACCAATTTAGCAACTACAGTATTGCAACTAAAAACAATGGGTATTAACGATTTGTTACACTTTGATTTTATGGATGCTCCACCTGTGGAATCGTTAATCATGGCCTTGGAATCGTTGCATAGCTTAAGCGCATTAGATAACGAAGGTCTTTTAACTAGATTGGGCAGAAGAATGGCGGAGTTTCCATTGGAACCGAATTTATCAAAGATGCTCATTATGAGCGTGCATCTTCAATGTTCCGATGAGATATTAACCATTGTTAGCATGCTGTCTGTCCAAAACGTTTTCTACAGGTAAGAATTACCTTATAAAATAATCATTAAAAATAATTTTTTTATGATCCATTTCATTGTTTTATTTACAGACCAAAGGATAAGCAGGCCTTGGCTGATCAAAAGAAAGCAAAATTCAATCAGCCTGAGGGTGATCATTTAACTCTATTAGCGGTTTACAATTCCTGGAGGAATAATAAATTTAGTAACGCTTGGTGCTACGAAAATTTCGTGCAAATTAGGACTTTAAAACGCGCCCAAGACGTTCGGAAACAGCTATTAGGTATCATGGATAGGTAATCGATCTTTCAACGTGACTCGATTTAATCTATTCATCTTCATTCTAACTTAATGTGAACCGATAACGTTTTGTTTATCAGGCATAAATTGGACGTGGTGTCTGCTGGGAAAAATACGGTAAGGATTCAAAAAGCTGTATGTTCAGGGTTCTTTAGAAATGCTGCGAAGAAAGATCCTCAAGAAGGATACAGAACTTTAGTAGACAGCCAAGTTGTTTATATTCATCCGAGTAGTGCTTTATTTAATAGGCAACCAGAATGGGTAAGTTTAATATTGAAAACAAAACAAACTTTTAAAAACATTATACAACAAAATATATATACATTCCATTTTTAATTTCCTACAGGTTATTTATCACGAATTGGTGCAAACTACTAAAGAATATATGAGAGAGGTAACTACCATTGATCCTAAATGGTTGGTAGAATTTGCTCCAGCATTCTTTAAATTCAGCGATCCGACTAAGCTCAGTAAATTCAAGAAAAACCAACGACTCGAACCGCTTTACAATAAATACGAGGAGCCGAACGCTTGGCGAATATCCAGAGTTCGTAGAAGACGTAATTAAGGCATATTTATTATACAATCTGTAAATAGTTTTGTACAGAATTTCGAATTATTAAGACGTAATTAACTGGAAAATCCATTAAAAAGAATCTTAAATCACAGATGTAGTAATCATTTTGTCACTTAACTTACAAGGGAACATATCCAATTATCACACGCCGTTTTCTTATTTTGGTAATTAGTAGATAATATACTCTCTCCATTCAGACAGAAAATGTTTTAATATTTTACAGAATTATGAAATACACTTATCATAGAGATAATGGTATTTTATACTTACATTAAAGTTTTGAATAACATTTATTATTTCTTATATAAATAAGATAAATTATTGTGTGTTTTAATATTATGTGTATACTTATAATTGCTGTATTTATTATGTTAAGAATGTAAATTTATAACATTTGAAATGTTTACAATGATAATGCGGGAACAGGTACTACTGTTTCATGATAAATTAGACAATTTATAAAGTTTCTAAAAATATGCAAGACGGAATTTTCTTTGCAACGAGGTATGCAGTTATTATTAAAGAGTACAATAGAGATGATGTGATTTGCAGATCGTGTATGCACATATTAACTGGAACTTCGGGGTGTAAGACATGTTCTTTAGATAAAATATTCCGACGTTTCACCATATTGTTGCAGCTAGCTTTTTCAACAGTCAAATGACAAACTGACATATCAGTACAACCTAATCTATCTTCCTCTAGCCAGCCTAAACAAACATAATCCACATCTAACATACCTAACACGACCTACCCTGACTGATTTATCTACCAGGTTAGATTTAGATTGGGGTAGGTCACGTTACACTTAATTGGCAGATAGATCCGTGTAAGATCATATTAGTTTGGGATGAGTCTGGATTAAGTCTACTAGAAGCGGATATATCAGTGTACATACCACTTGACTTCTGAAGAGACCAGCTGTAATGGTGACGAAATGTCGGAGTATCTCTTCCAAAGGACACGGCTTACAATCGAAAATCTCAATTAGTATTAATCATAACTTCAATATCAATTGATTTGATGTGATTAGTTAGAAATTATATTAATACTATGACGAAATATTATGTGCATTAGTATGGTATAAGTTTTTATAATTTTAAAAAGTAAAATACACATTTCATTGGACAAATACCAATCCAATTACAATGTCAGTCTCAAAGAACAGGAAAGTGTTCAATCATCGTACCTTGTCAGTCTTTACCTCTTAATTAATTATTAAATTTATTAAATAAATACATTCTCCAGAAACATTTAATAATAATATCATGTAAGAGCAATATTCTTTTGTTTGTATATAAAGTTTCATCATTCGCAATGCAATTTAATCTCCATTTTTGTTTAAGAAATCTTTTAAGAGATTTTTAATTCACTCATATGAAATGTACAACAGCCATGAAATATTCATTTTCATGAGATATAAATTGAATACTATATTTGGACTTGATTGTACGGACTACACTTTTTGTTGAAGGAACATCTTGTACATGGCAGGCTACTGAATTTGTTGCTTCTTCTTTACTAATTCCACCAATTGCCTATACCTTGTTTGGCATTCATCCTTTGGAACGTATCAGAAATCATAGTCAATTTTGTTTAAATGAAAAGTATATTACAAAGTATAAATGTTATACCTTTGTTTTTCCTTGAACGCAATTTGCAATTTTTTCCCATCTATCTAGAGACATGCCTTTGGGATATTTTATGAGCGCTGTTTCAAATGCTTTCTGTTGTTCTTGACTCCAGTCGGTAATATTATCTATATTTTCAACGCGTATCTTTATCTTTTTTGGACGCTCCTCCACAGCTATCTCTTCTGTAGACACGCATGGTTTCAACCTTTCATCTTTCACCTAATAAAAGTGTACTTTGCATAAGAACTGTATATGAAATTCTGTAAGCCAGTTTCTCAAACTATGGTCCATGGACCCCATAGCGAATATATCAAAGAGCTCCACGAGAAGGTGAAGTTTGAGAAATACCGACTTAAACATTATTTAATTGAAGTATAAACCTTCTTTGCCATATACGTAACATCTGCAACTGTACGATTCATAGCATTCGCAATCTTGTCCCATCGTTCTGATATACCGCTTGGGTATTTTTTTACAAGTTTTATTAACTCTAATATGTCATCGTCAGTCCACAGACCTCCACCCGAAGCAGTAGGCTTCTGATACACATGGTTTGTCTGATCACAGTTCCTCTTTGGAGCTTCTTTAACATTATTAATGTTTCTTTCTTGTGGAGTAAAACCAGGTCTGCGTCTTCTAGTACGAGATACAGGTTCTGGTTCTGGTTCTCCGATCTCTTGTGCTCTGAAATAGTCAATATTTTTTAAGATATTCTAAGCACACTGACGAAAAAACAACAGTCAAGTTTGAAATCAGATATTCATTTGCTCACAATGCTTCTTCTTCTTCCTGCTTTTTCCTGCGTTTTCTCTCTTCTAAAACGTCGTGCATGATGCACACAAGATTAGGGACAGATAACGTAAAAGCTATTATCCAACGTGGAAATTGAAATGGAAGTGTATTCCAGATGCTTGGAGTGGGAATCTTTTCTAAAATATCCGCTAAATCTGGCACATCCATTTTTCCTTTCTTATTTTTTTTTTGCATTTTCTGAAGCTTACTACCTAACACTTGTTCCTGAAACATATATATTGTATTCTGAAATTTTCAAAATATTGTTTATTTTTCAACGACTATTTTACATACATATGTATATCTCTTCTCAAAATATGCAGCCCAAGCTACTAGATATTGTCCAACTGTAATAACTAAGAACAAAATTATACTTAATTCTGCAAGACCCATTTTCCGCACATGGCGGTAGTAATATACAGCTGATCGCCAATTCGGCAATCCGTTAATGAGCACATTGTCGTATTTTTGCCTTTTTCCAGGATCTTTCAATATATCGTACACGGCGACCAACTAAAAATAAAGGTAGAATATTTGGCATAAACCGTTCCGTTCGATCGAAGATCAGCGCTAACCGTTTGGGATACGAAAAACTTGCGACTTACTTTTCTAAATTGCTGCTCTGCATCTTCTGCAGGATTTTTGTCTGGGTGCAATTGGAGAGACAATCGCCTAAAAGCCTTTTTAATCTCCGAAGCGTTCGCAGCCTAAAATATGTTTCGATAAACAGTGTATTATTGGCATATTTTAATTTAAAAAGTAAACCTTATAGAAGACAAACCTGTGGAACACCGAGGACTTGGTAAAAGTTTTGATTAACTTCCTCGACAACGTCGAACACCTCCAACTCGTCATTATCCCAAGCGTTCGTAAATCTGTACACGTCGAAAAACGATAAAATTCCAAAAATGACTAATGACACTCTCATCTTTTTGTTTCTTATTTTTTATCCGCTATGTATGTACAATCATATCTGTCGACAGGTTAACATTGATTGATTCCGACACGTTTATCTCCGAAAGTCTACGCCGTGATCATCGCTTTCATTTAAATAAGTTTATTTTTGGAGTAGTAGGCTAAAATATGTTAAATCAAGGAGTGCCACATTGCAAGTTTTGAAGAGGTTACGTTTCAAACATTCTAAAAACGTAGGCCGTATGTATCAGAAGTAATGAAAAGCATATGCGTCGACTATCATCAACTATATAGCGTATATAGCGAGATCGTTTATACAGACAAATAACGTTGGAGATATAAACACACTGGGGAATTTTCATTCGTTTCCTGTGGAAAAAAAATGACCAGCCTGGTACTAGACAATGAGAGCCTGCCCAATGGAAATTCCGACAAGAGCATCAGAGATGGGCAAAACCCTAGACTTCGAATAAATCTGAAGTTTGTCGATATGTTTGTCTCGTTTCCTTCTTTGAAAAATTTTCAAAAGAGGAAACGAGACGAACATATCAGCAAACTTCAGATTTATTCGAAGCCTAGGGTTTTGCCCATCACTCCGAAGAGCTTCGATCTACATTGCGGTTGGTATAGCAACTCTGATGATTTTCCCCTAGATGGAAAAAATGTTATAACGTTAGCGTTACTAGATCGTGTAAACGTAGTTTCTTGCGTGCATTAGACTAAAGAAGCATTTTAATATTACAACAATCGATCCTCAACATAGTTCAGTCGATAATAATGTATTTGAAATGTGAAGTATATAGTCGAACGGTTGCCGGTAAGTGTGCAAGGATAAAGTGTGTTGTGCTACTAGGAACACAGATGACTCCACCAATTTCGGTGATTCGAGACGCGGCGCAGATTGTGTGTGTGCTTTCACATTCGCATGCATCACCGTTCCAACTCCCAACTTCCAACTCCCAGCCAGGTCCCAGGATACATATATGTATATTCATTCGATCGAAAAATGTGTCTTCCGCTATATTCGAGTGCGAGCCAGCACACCGTTTTCGCGAGTTGTTGCCAATAGAAGAGAGGAAGAGCGCGTTGTCTGGGCTCGCGCGTGACATTCTCGCCTTTAGGATACATTTGATGTATTCGACGTATTACATGGACCGTGGTCGACTCTAAACTCTAATCGAGCACCGGAACCGCATCGTCGTCGTATCGTCGATTCCGATTCTCGGCCCGCTGATGGTCATCGTAGTGAACTCATCCGATTTCCATCGATTGTATTTATAGTGTCTCCCAGTTTATTTTCGCACGCGGTTCCTTTGGGGAAAAGATGCGCCTATCCGCTGGCTGACAGCAATTTCCTACATCCGTAAGTCTCATTTGATAGGAATACGGTCAGAGAAACAGTGGAAAAAAGGTTGACGATACAGTATACAGTAAGGTCTTAATTTGCATGTGTTCAGCTGTGATATGTGGGTGTGCGAGTCTATTAAATATCTATACATGTATATGTACGCATATACAGGCTGTTCTGAAATTGACGAGCCAAATTTTGAGTTCAATATCGATTATCTCTCGCGATTAATACAAATATTTGTTCGATTCGATTATCCGTAGCTTTATAACCCTAAACGTCCAAGTATCAACAAGATATAATAATATACGAACATTTAGAGTAAAAAGATATGGCAGCTACATTGTATTATACAGTATTTTCTTTATCCCTTGAATTTTTATTCCTGATTAACGTGAATAATCGAGATTTTTGTTTTATTTTTGATCGTTTAAAAACAAAATAATTTCTTCTTGAAGAGGTTAGTCTACGAAAACTACGTTGCTCGTTTCTCGTATCTCGTTTCGCGATAACGATACAGAAGAAAATGACATAAAGATAGCTACGGAAATAATAACAACAATAAAGATTAGAAAGCTTAAAAACATTATTAAGTAGATAACATTTTAACATATTCAACCTTACTTTTTTATCCGTGGCATTTTCCCTGTATTATCGAGAATACTAGTGACTTGTCTGTAATCATTGAAACAAACAAAACAATGAAACGAATCCAAGTCACATCTAGTAGTTTTTTAGACAGTTTACAAAGAAAAATTTGATACGTCATGGTAATTGCCTGAAATGTCTTCGACTCGTTTCGATACATGTAGTACTTACTTCGACCGTTTTCATGTACGTTCAACATTATACGTACACTTGTCGAAAAAAGATAAAAGCGTTCGCTAACACTCTTTTGTTCATTTCTACGAGTATTATATGTATGAAAAATTTGAATAATTAATTTTAATACAGCCTGTATACGCCTTCGAATATGCAACTTTGCCACATTTTATTTCTGAATTCATGTTCCCATGCAGTGCTACCAGATGCGATATACTCTTTTCGCGCACGCGCGTTGGACATGGTGCCAGTAACGTGCCTTGACGGAGTAAAAGGGATTATCTTTCGGGCCCCTTTCAGACTGTCCTAGAAATTAATTAAAACATTTTTGTACAACAATAAAGAAGCTAAAAGAGTGAACGATGTTGAAGTAACTTAATTATCTGAGCGAACTGAGCTATTCGAAACTTTATCGTTGTATCGATGTTAACGGTATCTCGGCTGTAAAATCCTTTTGTACAGAAACTAAAAAAAATGTTGTTGGGTACAGAATGCTTTAAAGAACCTGAATATTTGAAGAACCCAATGCAACACCTTTACCAAAGCTATGCAAATTTTATTTTGACTAAAGATAAGAAGAAAAGCCTTTTCGTTTTTCTGGGTCCGGTAGTCGTTAGTGGCCGTAATACTGATTTCATACACCGCTGTTTTCTAATGCGCATGCTTGGAAAAAAGCGTCAAATCTGGTAACACTGTTTCATACAGATATGATATCCGTGTCGTGCATCGCGAATTCTTGTGAATGTGGTCAATTGTGGATTCACCGTTGATCGCCAAGTGATATGCAAAGTGCGAGCAAGCACGTAATTAGACCTGTACTGTAAAGGTGTTATTCTTAGCGTGAAAACATTGTAACGTTAGAACACGAAGGACCATTTTTACCTGTGCTAAATTCAGTTTACCATTCCCTAACAAGACCACTCTCGCATGTCGCCGGGTATTGTCAACCTATAACTCATAGAAAGTACGGGACTTGTTCGAATATTTATTCGGTTGTTTATTCCTATAAACGAGAATAACCCATTAATATATAGAAGATGTAAGATTATAAGAGTGTTGTAATCTATTACTACGCAATCTGAACAATAGTTACACTTCTTATCTACTAATCGAACCTGTTAACATTAAATTTAATGTATATGTCTAGGTTAGGTCTAGAGGAGATACGAGAAATAAAAGTTTTCAAGCTGTAATACTTTCAAAAATTGCCACCATTAATGCAGAGATAGGTTTAACGAATAAAAGGGTGTTAACGTAAAATTTAATAGAAAATGGAATCTTTAACGAAAAAGTTTACTTAAGCATATGCTCGGAACTGCTTATTTGAAAATTTACGTTCTTCCTTTAAAAACAGTATCGTTTTCAATAGTTATAGCGTATATACATTTACATAGTATCCGCGAATAACCAGATAAAAAGTGGATAAATAACAGTTTAAAAGTAAATTTAGTTTCAAATAAGTTTCCCTGCAATGTTTTAACGTTAATGCTTTATAAACATCATTTTTTCATTTGTATGAATCCAGTGGTGCCAACAAGTCATTCGTTATGCATATTAATGGTAATCATGCTTAAAACATGCTCGCAAACTTCTGGCTCTAGCACATATCCCTTTGTCCTTTAGTGTGGTGGTTTGTCTTCTTGCGCGATAAAGGACGTGGATCTGTCTAGCGTGAGTTGCTGGTATCAAAGTGAAAAGTGTGTATTAAAGCACAGAATACAAAATGGAATCTGCTATAGCTGGGCGTAGACGGACTGCTACGCGACATTCAGCAGAGGATCAAGCTTTCGATCAGATTGCCAAGGAGGTATGGCCTCATTTTTTGTATAAGCAAGCCACATGGTAGAATTTGTAGCAAAAAATAGAATAAAGAAAGGAAATGATGTACTTTACGATTGATTTTATCTGTTCTGAAGTATGTTAGAAGGCATAATTATCCACGAAAAAAAAATTCTCATATATACAATCTTATTATTATAGATATCAGGTTGATTATAAAAGATTATATGAATGTATATTGTCGATCGAGTTGTAGTTTTTCAACGTGCTAAACATATATGAACAAATGTTGCTGTACATGTGCTTGACCTTGGTGCTTGTGTGTATGCATTGTTACATTGGATAGGGAATTACATCATTCGTGATAAGTTTATCTCAAAGTAAGAATGTATAGCGAACAAAAAGAATATTTGCAGTATTAGGTATCACAATTATTAACGTTAGTAGTATTTTATTTGTTAATTACAAAAGAAACAAATGTAAGTATTTACCAATCCAAAGTGACCGAGTCTCCTAATTGTACATACATACATTACTTTCACATGAACTTTAACAAATACCATACATTAATACATTTATGAGTGTTTATATATCATGCATCAATGTGTTAATAATAAATTGAATGTGAAAATGTGTTTTTGGTAACAGGATGGATTTTCCATACATACTTTCAGGCAGAAGCTAGATTAGCTGCTAGAAGACAAGCAAGAGCAGAAGCAAGAGAGATACGGATGCGCGAATTAGAAAGGCTGCAAAAAGAGGCAGAGGAGACTGCGGATAGAGTTTACGACATGTGTTCAGGTATTTGTTTGAGATATAAGAAATATCGCGATAAAAATATTTGCAACCGTCAAAGAAATGGTGCATTCTGTGTAAAAAGTAGAGATATTTTCCAAAGAAATATAAATTATTATAAAATAATACCATATAAATTATTTCTCTTTCAAATGTTTTAGCTGACGTCAATAGAACAATGAGAGTAACTCCTGATTCTGTAAGGACATCGCGTCTCCTTACAAACTCTAACAATTTTCAATCCAGTCGTAGATCTTCCGAAGATTCCTTGGAAGATGCTGGCCTAAGCAGAGACCTCAGGGTACTGTTTACAATATTATGTTTTATTATTAGTAAATGGTATTTCATAACCAAGTTCTGATTTTCTTTATAGTTAGAGTTGAAGGAGTTTGAGGAGAAATTTAGAAAAGCAATGATAGCTAATGCTCAGTTAGACAATGAAAAGTCTTCTTATGCCTATCAAGTTGATTTATTGAAAGACAAGCTGGAAGAGTTGGAAGAAACAGTTGCACAACTATGCAGGGAACTTAGAGAGAAGAATCGGGACTCTGAACAGTTAAAAAGAATCAGTCAGAGATTAAAAGATGAATTAGATATATGCCATGCCCAGCTAATAGAAAGAGATACGCTTATACAAGTATGTAAAAATTAATATTTTCGCTAAGCTAATTAATAATGTAATATGTAACCAATTTGATTGTTGTTATCCTAATATTCAAATCGAAATGTTTTTAGGAGAATGGTCTAGTTATTATTGATGACGAGGAAAGCGAAAACGAAGATAATGACGTCGAAAATGGTCCACGTCCGAGACGAAGAGTACTAGTCAGTACGGAAGCAGCAGAATTATTGCAAAATGCTGGAAAAGGTTCATTAGGTATTTGTCTATGATGCACCTTTAAATAACAGAATGCAATGTTTGTGGCTTTCACGGCCTGGTTCTTCATAGTTGATGTTAAGGTTCCGAATGTAAGTCGTATCTTTCAAATTAATAAATTACAGATGTTCGGCTGAGAAAATTTGCTTCTGAAAAAAAGGAATTGCAGGATGAAATACGCCACTTACGATTGGAATTGGAGGAGACCAGAAATCGTATTAGATCCGAAAGATCACCCGGTTCAGTATTAGGTTAATATTTATGCTACCCGAATTCTTGCATTTTAATGACAAATCAAAATTGTGGGAATATCGTGTTTTCTTCCACAGGTTGTTTATCAGACAGCGAAGACGTGCAACGAGAAGCAAATAAACTCCTGGCAGATTATAAATTTAAGATTCAAAAAGCAGAACAAGATATGTCCACGTTGCAAGCCACAGTGGCTAGGCTAGAAAGTCAAGTGATACGTTACAAGTCGGCGGCAGAAGCATCCGAGAAAGCAGAAGACGAATTGAAAGTCGAAAAGAGAAAATTACAAAGAGAAGTGAGAATGCATTTCTTCGTTGTTTATTCGTTCGATTAATATATTCCTGAATCGGAAATTGTGAAATGTTTGACAGGTCAGAGAGACTCAAGGTCGCGTGGAAGAGTTGGAGACGGCAAATTCTCATCTCCAGAGGCGATTGGATAAACTGAAAAACGCGAAATCAGCTCTTCTTAAGGAGCTTTGACGAGACGACTTTTTGGGATCTGTACAATGAGTCTGCCATTTTCTTCTATTTTGCAAAAACCGTGTGCCGATGTTGCCTCCACATAAATATTACTTGACACTTTGAATATAATTTATACAGAAAATATGTGAAACATGCATAGTATCTTTACACGATTTTAAATGATTTTTATGTACAATACTACTACCTAAAAATGATGTCCGAAAGGAATGGCTACTTGATACGTCATACTTGCATAACACGTAAAGTCTAAACTGCTGTGAAAGGAAGTCATTGTTTTGTATTCGATACACCATCGACACTAATCGTTATTCTGCATTTTATTTTGAAGTCTTCTTAATGCATTTCAAACGTCGAATATCTGATGATTGTGTGAGTAGTTATGGAATCGATTCGTAATTTGTACATTATTTGGGGTTAGAAAGCTGACTTGTACATCATAAATTTGCAAAGTTTCTGTTTCCCAATAAGACGGATAATATTTACTATTCATGGTGTATATTTCAGCATGAAAATACATATATTAATAAGATACTTGAGGCTTTCACGGCCCGGTTCTTCATGATTGATACTAACCGAGGCTTATGGTTGTAAACTGTGTCCTTTGCATAAGCTACTTGGTTATTTCGTCAGCATTGTAGCTAGTTTCTTCGAAGGTTCAATGACGTATGACACTGACATACCAATGCATAGCTAACGCAGCCTAACGTGACCTAACCTGGACCTATATATCTATATACTAGGTTAACCATGTCAGGATGAGGTTAGGCATACAGTAATATATGTCAGTGTCACTTAACCCTTGAACACCTTGAAGAAGCTAGTTGCAATGCTAGCGAAACTATTGTAAGTAGTATCTTTTGCAAAGAACATGACTTATATTCGGAAGTCTCAATTAGTATCAACTATGTATATCGATAAGTGTAATTTGTTTTACATCGAATAATTTATAAATACATTTCTAAAGATACAAGATATTTATAACTTCTATAAAAAAAAAAAAAAATAAAAAAAAAACATGTAGTTAAAACTAGAGATCAAACGGAAACAACGTCTCTGATGCTCGTTTTCTATTATCGAAAGGACGAACAGCGGGACTTGTGGGAAACATTTTTAATTTTATAATGTATTTGTTATATTCGCGATAAATTAATATTGGAATTCATATACTGGCCGGGACAGATCTAATTTTCAAACTAAATAAAATTTGTAAATTTTTCACGACTGAATGCATTGCCAGCCTCGTCGGTGTCCAATTTTAATATACCATTTTACAACTAAATTGTCTCAAGAACTGACTTTTTATTCCTTGGACTGATGCGAATTAAAGAAAGTAGATATGTATAATAGTGTGGTCTTTGTACATTCGAAATAAATTGAACTACGTTGTTGAAGCTATATAATATTCTTAGTATATACATTTATTATATATTTTATGTGATATAAAACTAAAGTAACCATTACAATCTTGTCAGTAGGGAACACATCTTATAAAAAGAAAAAAAGGAATAACGATAATAAAGCTAAACAAAATAAACTTGCTTACCTCATGTTTAGCCGTAAGAGCTATCGTCAGATTTTGTAACGAATCGTTAAACGCTTAGTTTATTAAATTTAATAGCAATATTTAATAACGTTGATATACTGCGGATAGATTCTTCCATCGAAGCAATCCATATCATAATCAATTAATCACAGAGGTATACAAAGGGTTTCAAAAGGTATGGTCACTTAGATTAATAAATCAGAATGTTTATATGAAATTATAAGATACTTGATTATTATATAAGCGATTTAATAAACTATCATATGAAATACTTATTATAAGTTGGACGTGTTTTTATCGGTAAATTTCATTTAGAATAATTCCTTTGAAATCTTTTCCAAATTGTGACCATACTTGCTTACTTCTGTTCAGATAGTAACAATAACATTAACAATTACTTACATGCAATGTTACTGGACAGTGAAATCAGTACAGTACAATTAGGTGGAAAAAATATTTGTGGTTTGAATTAAAAAATGACAAGGGAGAATTACAGGAGAGATACATTTAATTAAAATCCAGAGATTGATTGCACTATTCTATATCAAGATTACTATATGCAATAATATATGAAAAAAATAATATCTTGTTAATACATTTGACTCTACTATACCTTAATGAAATAATGTTTGAATAATATTCTATACAAGAAAAGATTAGCGATACAGTCATTAGAAATATATATTATAAAATAGATACTAAGTTGGATATGGAAATATGTGAAAAGTTGTATGTTTTGAAACTTGTTAACTTGTTGAATTCGCATCTTTCTCCTTGCCTCGTACATTTTCTTTCGATAATCCACGTGGTTTATACCTTGGGACAGGATTGGCATGAAATGCTCGTGTTTTTTTATTGTTTTCGTGAATCTGTTTAACATGTTCCTCTTTCTTCTTGGCTAAATTTTTGTCTCTTTCTGCAAAACTGAATGGACACGAAGCAACGGTTCGCCTTTTCAGGTTCTGATCTTTAATCGACAATGGCGGTTTTAAAAATTTTGGCACAGGTCGTGCATGAAACTCTACCTTCATTTTATTGGTCTCTTGAATCTGTAAACTCTTCAATTTTTCCTCTTTTCTCATTTGAAATTCTTTGTTACGCACTGCAAAACTGGATGGCAAAACACTTGTCGCAGGTTTCGCATTAGTGTTGATGGAATGTTCTTTCCGCGGGTTCGGTTCCTTTTTGGTGGCAACATTTGAAGCACTAACGGAACGTACAATCGACGCTGTGTTTAGATGGCTTTGCTCTTTATTATCGAATTGACTTTGTATATTTACTTGTGAATCTGATTTGTGAGAAATCAGCTTCTTTGGTTGAGTCAATCGAAATTCTTCCGTAACCGTGATCGGTTTTTTCGTAACTTTCTTTAAAGGTGCTGGACCCTTCAAGATATTAAGCGGTACAGGTTTTGCTTTTATTTGATGTTTCTTCATTTCTTCGAGTTGCACAGCTTCGCGTTCTTCTTTACTTAAAACAGTCGTATGTCTTGCCCTTTTTTTGCTTCTCAGTGCAGGAGAAATTGGATTGGTTAGTTTCAGTGGAGATTGTTTCAATTTCATGAAGGAACCTGGCTTTAAATCTTTGTTACTGATGGTACGAAATCGTTGCGGTGTTTTATTCTGAAATTTAGATACCGCCTCTGCCATACTTATAAACTTGTTGGAAGACTTGAGTGCCTTTATAAGACTTGCCCTGCGATACTGGCACGTAAGTACTTTAGGTTGCGACTGTTTGCCTTTAAAGGGTTTACAATGTTCTCGTCGAGCTGAGATAATTTTATAAGATGCTCTTTCATCTGTACAACTAACTCTACAACTTGCAGAAGAATTAGAATCTGACTTACTTAATGGTTCAGTTTTTGTCTTTGCGGAAGCAATTTGTTCACGGTTACTCTTCTTAACATTGTTAATTATTTGTTTATTCTGCAAAGAAGATGGAACAGTGTTGTTTATTTCTGATGTGCGAATGTTTTGCCAATTTTTCTCGGATAAAGCTGTCTTTAGCCTACGAGGCAGGATCGGTGCCTTAAGCGAATTTGTTCCTCCCGTTAACCATACATTCCACGCGCAATCAATTTTACGTGATTTTTCATCCAGTTTCAAGCTTTCCATAGCATTGCTCAGTCTGTTTTCATTTTTTATTTGGTCCACAGAATGTTTCGTGTTACCCAATGGTATAAAATATGCTGTATTATCGTTAGTATTTTGCACAGTGTCTAAGCTATCATCAAAATTTGTTTCTGAAATCGATTGTTTGTTTACACACTCTTCCTTCCACAGAATAGGTAAATCGGTCTTTATGTTTGATTTGAAGTGTACCAATGGTTTGTGTGTTTCATGTTCTATCTCAAAATAACTATCAGAGGGTAGTTGTGGACTAGAAGTAAAATCTGTCCATTGTGGGGCGCAATAGTTGTCCATCATTAAAATGTGATTACCGAATCGATAAAATTATTAAGAGATTACAGTAAACTATCGCACACTGGATAATATCCGAACATAATCTGCAAGGAAAACTAAATATAAACACAATTAAAAATAATACTTACTTGGTACATGACCGAAATTATATGCACCTTGAAAATATATTTGTAGCACTTGAAATTTATATCATTCTCACAGTTTCTTCTTATCAACAGTTTACTTGTTCAATAATTTCTTCACAAACCGTAAGACCAACCTATTCTTTCAAAAGAGATTCTGTTTTCCTTAAATATTTACCTTTCGAAGACAGAGAAAGCTTATAATCGGTTAATGTGTACGTTGGCGAATTTGAGTTTGAAATTTTGTAAAACGTTGATTCGATTGGTGAGCAAACTGTATGCATATGTGCATACGATGAAAATAAAATGTTACTACATAACTGCAGATACACTAGAAAGTCACTAGTATTGCATCTAGTGAAATTCGTTATTCGAATTTTCACCCGAGGTTACAAAAATTAGCGGTCTACGAAATAAAAATGAAACAAATGTTATTTTAATCAAATGTATTTACTTATTTAAATGAATGTTTATATATAATCAAAGCAACCAGGGGTAGGAACTGTCAGGCCCGTTTTCTTTTCATCTCTACTCTTTCATTCTCAACATGATTCCCATAAATATTCGTCCCATTAATTTAGAAATATAAACAAGTAAAAAATTAAAGAGCAATAGCCTGAAAAATAAAAAGTAGTCTAAAATTAGTCTGCCATTGGCGACCTTGTCCGCTCTACTTAACCGACAGTGATGGCTAAATGAGTGTATCGCGACTGATTGGGACTGCCTACAACCTACATAGATGCCCATTTTCTACAATTCAATTGTTATTGTTACATCTGCTGTCGGATGATATCGATTGGTGTTGTTCCTGTTAATAGAAATTTGAAGATCTCATTCCAAGTTTGTAGTCGTTATCCCCAGCGACAGACCATTATGGGGAAGGTTTACCCATATTATATTTTAATGTAGACTAAATAAAAGTTTTGATTGAATAACAATTTCTGGTATTTATTTTAAATGATCTCTCTTGCTTAATGGTTTGACAGAAAGTGTGTTAAAATATTTGAAAGACAAACAAAATTAAATTATGTTTCACAAAAGACAATCAAATGAATAACATCGAGTATCATCGAGTTAACAGTTAGTTCTTCTTTATCGACGGTCTTCATAAATCTTCTTATCGACGATGATGAGTGCGTTCACCACACCATCGTCGACCGACGCGCCATCTATCGAACAAACGCACCAAGCTCAAGTGACTGTGTACGTGAGGGTGGGGGGGGCGGATATGAAAGACAAGGATAGCTACTGCAATTAAAGATAATTTATAAACTTTTATGAAAAAGTGGATTAACCGCAACATTTAAGGACTATTCTTGTCACGATTGTTGATTGCTATTATGTAATTAGCAATCAACTAATATGTCAAAATTTCTTCATTTTTATGAATGAATGAGTAAACGTGAAAATAAAATGGACCTGACAGTTCCGACAATAAATATGTTTTATTACACATACATCACGTACGAGGGTTACACGATATTAATACATGTTCATTTAACTGTCCAGCAATCAAACACGTTGTATTTTTTATCTCTATTTGTCTCGCAACCATCAGCGTGATCATATTGTTATTCGTCATCGTCGTCACCAGTGTCATCGTGATTAAAATACAAGCACATGCATCGTGTGAATTCATCGGCATTGTCATTCATGATAAAACAATCATTGGATTAGTGATCGCCATGCTACAGCTATAAACGATATCGGAAAAGAAAATTGGCTGCCACGTAGTAAATAGAATAAAAATTGATTCGGGAGACTGGAAAAGGAAAAATCGATAAAACCTTTTGTTTGTCGTTTGATCGGTCGTTCTCAGTCAAACAGAATTTCCTTTCCCCGTTGTCCCTAGATGATTATCTTTTTCTCTTTCAATTTGCATTTCGAGCAGAATTTTCGGAATTTTCAAAGAATCCCGCGGTGATCGATCGATTTTTCCCGCGAAAAAGTGTCCGTACGGCCATATCGCGTCGCTTCGATTTCTCTTCTTTGTTACGGTTACACGTTAATTATCATTAATAACCTCGTTGCTTACGGCCTAAAAAGTTCGTTTAAGTTAATCTTCATCTTAATATCTAGTCTCGTAGTCTTACGTAATACTTTTACGAACTAAGCTTGGTGGCCAGCACCAAAACAAACAAAAAATGAACATTCACTAGGTTCACTGCCTACGACACAGATACATTTTCGCTTCTTTCTCGAGTGGGTCTCGATTATTTATTACTATACGCCATTTGAGCCCTTTTGCGCATCGTTTCATCGTATTTTATAAATTAGTTGTATAAATCTCGCACAAGAAATTTTAACGATCCGATAGCGTCTGGTCGGCGAGGAAGTAAAGAGTTCTGTTTCTTCGGTTAGCAATACCTCTTTATTTTGTCCACCTTTGTGGCAATTTATGGGTATAAAAATTATTAAAAGAAAAAAAAAAGAAACACGTTTCGATCACAGAAAGACGGCTAAACGCCGCAGACATAACGATTAGGACAATTGACAGAAATTTCAGTACGATGTCAACGCTCGTTTCAAATTGAACAGAATATTTCTGAATTAACGGTTGCTTGGAAAGAAAAGAAAATTTTCTTGGACGATCGTCGCAGACCGGAAGTGGCACGCGAGTGGCCCCATTCGCCGAGAAAGAGAGCGTCGTGTTCCCGAGGAATCGACGTTCGACCATCGAAACATATGACTGATCGTATGAATACTAGAATGAAATCGCGTTTCCGAGATGACTTTCGTCGAGGTCGACTCACGAATTTGAGCGATTCACAGACATCCAAGCGAGAGTACTTAGTATTTTTTTTGTTTTTTTTTTATCGTTATTAATTAGTTACTTATGTATTTTTTTTTGTCGGTTAAACACATCGAGCTGCAATGTCCTACCTAATTAATTTTCACTTTGTCACGGATTATGATCCCCTAAATCTACCATCGCTAGAAGCCAAAACGTGCGATGATTACTCGCGAGAAATGTGTGTTTCGTTTGTATATCTTGGTTTCTTCGGACGAAGAATTTCGTTTGTCTTTCTTGTTCTTTCGTCGTGATTGTGACTAACATTATTCTTTGGTTAAAAATGAACTGTCGGTGTCTCGTGTACGCGCGCGCGCGCGTGTGTGTGTGTGTGTTTGTGTGTGTGTGTGTGTGTGTGTGTGAACGTTGCTACTCGATAATCGTAATATGAAGAACCGAAAGAAAAGGCATCTACACAACGGTCCGATTCGTGACATCTGGCTTTTCATCGGACTCTGTCCACCGTTACGATTTTCTCTAGATACTAGTCAGCGAACATGACTTAAAATCTTACGATTAGGGATAAGCTTAGACCTTCTAACGATTAGGTTGCTGTCGAGGTATTCGTCGGAGAACCAAGGATGAACGTGAAGTGCGATACTATCGTTCCTCTAAAATCTTCGGTTCGGTTCTTGCCCCTGATCCCCTCCTCGAGTTCTCATCGTGGAGTCTCATTCCTCGTTTGTTCTTTGTACTCGGTGGTTGAGATGTTGGCTCTCTCCGCAGAGAAACCGACGAGTTTCGACTTGGGGTCAGCCGGGAAGCGCGGAAGATCCTCCGAATCGAATCGTTCGAAGATTGCGGCATCGACCGCTCAGCTTGTACCATGTAATTGATATGTCAATAAGGATCTCCTGTTACTGCGAAATGAGATTTCCTGTATCCTCTCGAGTCGTGTCGGGGTATCGATCTCTTGGGTATCAGTCGTTCGTTCGCTTCTCGCACAGGTACTTGGCCAAGAGATTCGTCTCCTCCTTGGAGGCTCGTTACGCGTAATAGATTCGGGGCCGATCAAACGACAACACGGAAAAGAAAAGGGCGACAATGGTAACGACGACGATACGTTCTTTCCCATCGCGAAGCGAGACGAGCGAGGCGAAGCAAGACGAGGCGAGGCGAGGCGAGGCGAAGCGAAACAAGTCAAGTCTTGACGAGGCGAGGCGAGGCGAGGCGAGACGAGGCGAGGATATCGCTTTCGACGTTCTCGATACGCTTCGAGCCAGCCGAAGTGCAGCGATTGAGGACCGTTCCTCGTCTTGAGACCCGCGTCAGCGAGGAAAAAACGATCGCCAGAACGTGCGAGGTTGCTTCTCCTCGCGTCTCTCGCTTTCGATTCTACTCGTGCCTCCTTCCTTCCTTCCGTCCTTCCTTCCTTCCTTCCTTTCTTTCTTTCTTTCTTTCTTTCTTTCTTTCTTCCTTTCTTTCTTTCTATCTTTTTCTGCTCTTCTCGTTCCCGACGCATCGGAAAAAAGAGCCTCTGCGTCGTCCAGATCCAAACTAGCAGCGACTAGACGTTTCCATCGTATCCTTGCTCGCTTCGTCCCAACGGGGAACGTTTCTTCCATCGTTCCAGGGAGTGGAGCTTGGCCAAAAGTCAGTAGGTCGACGCAAAGAGACCCGGCCGGCGACAACGAACCAGCTGTCACTGACGCACGCGCCACCAGGTCTGCTGCACCTTCTCGTGGATCTTTCTGCAAATACCCGCGAGCCTCCGTCACATTCCAGCCTCGGCAGCGTTCTCATCCATCTCACCGCCCCCTTCCTCGCTAGGCAGGGTAGTTTCACCCAGTCCACCGGTATCACCCGTCTCTGTGGCGTCGCCGCTTTCGTCACCCTCTTCCAATGTCACCTGACAAAACAATGGTCGTTCAAGTTACTACTATCAAAATACTACTCGACAACTACGCCAACATGTTTTTATGCGACAAATTCATCCGCGTGTCTTACCTGGAAGTGTATCCGATCAGATTGCTGTTCGTTTCCTTGATGTTGATCGTCGGACGGCGGTGACGGAGGGATCATCGACAAATAGGAGCTGCGGTTATCTTCGAGAGTGTCTAGAATTTCCTGTGCGTCGGGATGCACCAGGTCCGCCCAGGTCTCCCACAAAGGATGAACGATGTAATCGATGAATCCGACCTGCGACTTCTCGATCGTCGCGTTGTGCCGATCACACATCGGACTGATGTCCATGTTCAGTTCTCGTTCGCGGTCTCCTTGGAGGAAGAACTCCTCCATCAGCAGGCTGACCCACCGCCGGTAAAGGGGTAACGGTTTAGTAGGGTTGGACAGGTCGGCACAATGCACCAGATTCTCCAGAACTTGAATACGGTCCGTGTAATTATCCAGGAGGAGAACACCGGAACCGGCCACTTTCTTCGTCTCCACCATGGTCTTCAAGTCCGCCAGTAAAGACATGTGCTTGGACATGTCCGTCGACAGAACCATGTCGATGACCATCTTGCGAAGAGTGCGACGTTGTTTCGTCGTTATGCTCACATATATGTCGCACCCCTCGTTCTGGAGGAGCTTGAACGCTACCGCCAAGTGGTGATTCTCCAAAACGGATTCGTCGTTGTACATCAGCGCGAGCTCGGAACCTGAACAGATAAACATGCTCGAATAAAATTACTTGCACCTTTCCGAAATTTTACTATCAAATCTCCGTTACTACCGTCCGAGATAACCAACAGACGCCTAACGTTCTTTATGGAAGAACGTTTATCGAATACTCACTCGAATTGATGAGGAACTGATTGGTGAGTCCTGGATGATCCACGTCGTGAATGGTGGCCGCGAACAGAGCTGCCGTAATTTCCAGTGGCGTAAACACGGACTGCATAAACAAACATTATTATTACAGTTAGCCATACCAGATTTCACATTGCTATCGCATACAGAAAACTGCAATTCAATGGATATTGGAAACGGAAACTAGAGAAGAGAGTAGAGTAGGCTACCCCTTAAACGGGTAGTCCGGGTGTCTACGCTGACAAGAGAACATATTCAATTGACACAAGCCAATTTTCATAAAATTTATATGGTAGGTAGTTCTAAACAAATTATTTGACACGTACTTTTTTTTTATCGGCAGTCGTCCATATCGTACGAGTGAAAACAGCCCCCAAAGTTGCCGGCGATACCATGTTTTTTTTTAAATATCTTGAAAACTACAGGAGCTACTTTAACAATAGCTAAATAATTTATTGGTTTTTCCATTGATGGTAATAGTAGTAGTAGTAGTAGTATAGTAGTACATAAAACGATAGTAACTTTCAAGGATCATTCTTGTCACGATTTTTATAATTATTAAGCAACCATCAAAGATTTCAGTGAGAATTTCCGCTTCACTCGATTGTTTGTTACATTCTATAAATGAATTATTCACTTTTACGACTCGTCAACGATAGTATAGATATAGATCGTTGCAACATTCAAGACAAATTTCTGTTACGATCTCGATTTTTATTAAAGGATCATCGAGGATTTCAGTTTTAACTACACGTTAATTCGTTAGAAATATTCGCTTTATTCTATTGTTTATTAATTTTTTGCACATAGATAATGTACCTTGGTACTTGTGGAAGATCGTATAGATCATTAGCAACATTCAAGGACCGTTTTCGATAGGATTTTCATTGAATCGAAATAG
>NC_071981.1:4635511-4645262 GCF_026283585.1 Hylaeus volcanicus | reverse complement strand
GACTGTTTATCGGTTATTTACAAATAATTCATAAACTTTTGCATACTGAAATTAAAGCTTAGGCTTCTAGGAATCTTCTCCTATAAGTGAATCGAATCCTTATGCATTATTTAAATAGTTGTAAACAATTTAAGACAAGCATAGTTCCAAAGTAGTTCTGACTACATCACCTGTCATTGCAATTATCGTTAATTAATCAATATTAGGTACATAATTGATGCAGTTTGGCACTCGCGAAAGTTAGTTAGGATACCTAGCAACATTCATGGACCATTTTCAATGCGATTTAGATTGTTATTAAACAATTATCAACGATTCCTGTCAAGCGTACTACCGACAACATAAACTTTTGCACCTACTAATCGCCGGAAAACCTTTATAACTGTTTAATTTCAATCGAAATCGTATCGACACCGGTTCAACGGTTCTTGAATGTTGATAATGATCTGTCTTGGTACTGTCTTTCACGAGTACCAAGGTCCATTATTTATATGCATAAAGTTAATATAAACAATAGAGTAATGTGAATATTTCTAATAAAGTAACGTGTAGTTAATGTTCGTTCTATGTACGTTCTATATACTACTACTACTACTACTACTACTACTACTACTACTACTACTACTACTACTACTACTACTATTACCGTCAATGGAAAAACCAATAAGTTATTTAGCTATTATTTAACTAGCTCCTGTAGTTTTCAAGATATTTAAAAAAACATGGTTTTCACCGTCAACTTTAGGGGCTGTTTTCACCCTTTCGATATGGACGATTGCCGGTAAAAAAAAATACGTGTCAAATATTTTCTTGAGAACTATACATACTTAGCAGATAAATTTTTGAAAATCGGCGCGTGACAATTGGATATGTTCTCTTATGTGCCCCGTTAGGGAAAAGGTTTCCCGAAGTAGAGAAAGGTCGTTTTTCGTGACGGTCCTAGTTGCGAAATTGCTGCGAGCCCGAACAAACACAGCAGCGAATAGAATATTAACCTCGAGTGCGGGCGTATTGAGCAGAGCGTGGGTTGATTGGGTCACGTCGGCCGCGTGGAGGCTATTGTGGAAGGGATTGTCCTTGACGTAGTGATCCTCGAGGGTCATCATGAAGGTTACGAAGGTCTTCGGCGGTATGCCTAGCGATTTCAGCAGGTCTCGCCTCTGGAAGACTGTGTATGCGACGCAGGTCAGCGGTCTGTTGCTGCTCAGCTCGCCTATCCTGAAGATGTCGATGCCCCACTTGTCGATGTCTGACAAAAGCTGCAAATTTTTAACGGGATATCGTTAACGAATCCTTCTTTCTGTGAAACGGAGATGAGATATTGGTTTTGTAAAAAAAAAAAAAAATTGAAATTTTTAGGGCTGATCTCATTGTCACGGATGTGTTTGCGAACCATCGTATGGTCTCTCGTCGAACCAGTTTATTATCGCGCGCGCCAGCTCTTGGTAACTTGGCGAAATTTCTACGGGGATCTATACCAACCGAACTGAAATTCTTCGAGGAAATTTATTTTTCCAAGACGCATCGATCTCGTGTTACGATTGAACTTTGGACAATTCATCTTGTAGACAGTTTTAAAGGAGTCGAGGTCACGGAATTAGGCTTGCTTTGAGTCACCGAGCGTTTCGCGAACCATTAAGGGCACTTAGCACCGATTCACGGTTTTGGAAAATACCGCAACGAATGGAAAGTTTCCTACCGGACGAGTCATCCTTAAAAAAAATTAAGGATTTCAAATTACACGTAAATATTCAGCGCGGTTCTGCATTGCGATTAAATCTATATTCTCTCGTTGCGAATAAATTCGTCGATCGACTGTCGCGTGCCAGCAGCTTTCGCGCGTCGCGTCGCACCGTGACGTTAAGGTGAGACGATAATAACGATGATAAAAGTTTCGTGAATTTGGGTTATCTGCGACCCATAACCTCGACCCTAATAACTATCCGAATCGTACATGTGACCCGTGCAGTTGTCAGCAGAAATACTTTACTCTGGTGAACTGATTCCATTATCAATATTTTTTGGAATATTACGCGTACGCTCCAAGGTCGTTCTACTTTACGATTATCGAGATATTCGTTTTGTTCAAGGAGCGGTAAAAAATGTAGGTACACGCTAAACAACTTGTCGATAGTTGGTCGATGGGTTACGAGAAAGCTGGAGGTTCGGTATCTTTCGATAATTCGATTAGGTAATCGGCTGATTGCGTAGATTAGTAACGAATTACTAATTCAACTAAAACGTTTGTTACACGGTTATAGACCGATGACGGAAATGCTGAAATTGATCTCTGATATGATAATAATCATTTATCGAATACCAATATCGGTGTTCTTTATTCGATGTGCGATTCGTAAGTAAATAATTAATAATCGAGCCTGGCAATTTTCCATTGGTAAATATTTCATTACGAGCCCAAAGACATTCCGTTATTTCGAATCGATTGTATTTTCCGACTTGGCGATTACGTTATTAAACGTTTCGATAGAAAAATGTCTGGAATCTTCGAGAGATATCAATGTCAAAATAAACCAGATTGGGTACTCGTGGATTACATAATTCAAAGAGTTCGTAATTGAAGAGTATCGTTTCCAACGATATTGCCGCCAATCAGCATCTTTCCTATTATCTTACTCTTTAAGTTTACCGTTGCAATCTACTCCCATAACCGTTGGCGAGCAAATATTTGTCAGTCCTGGCATTTTTCGCTATGCTGGAAATTTCCTAGATCGGAGCTCTCTTTGTCGTAAAATTAACCAACAACCTCGTTAGTCCGGGTTCCGATTCGATAGATATAAACACGCAAATAAAGTAGCTACGCGAATTCGTATAGACGTAGAAAAGCCCTGATACGTATAATCGAGATTCGAATTAGCCGCAAGCTCTTTATAGGGGACGTTCGAGTCCACAGCTGTGCACCGAATATAAACAGCAGAGCAAATCCCCAAGTTCGCCCGGAATGTCGACACCAACGCGCCAACTTGTATTCGTGTCAGGGATTACACGTGTTTCTGGTCCCGTGCAAACGCGACTGATAACTATAGACTGCAGCTTGGAATTAACGGAGGAGCAAATCTCTGATATCGCAGAGTAGGTACCGTGTGATCCGATTTGTGGCTTCGCCACGATATTGGAAGCTATGGAAACGAGACAGGGTATCGCGAGTATCTGTTTGTTCTGGATGATTGCGACTGCGAACGCGAACACCAACGTAAGTAGGTCCAGTTCGTTATCGAATGAAAGATCAAACATTTGCTCCCATGGGATGTCTAGTTTTCGTTTTCGTTTTTCTTTTCTTTTTCGTTAGACCTGTCGATCCTCCGAGTACTCGATACGCGATCGCGATGATCGAGTTGACTCTCGGACCGGTTGCGGTTGTGCAAGCAACACTCGCTGCGAGGCACTGAATTCGTAATCGAGGCCTTCCGGATGGGTAGAAAGTGTCGTCGCCGTTAATTAATTTCGCTTTCACGATCGTTTTCACGTAATTCGAACGAATACATTTGGATTTTGTTTTGGCATTTCGCTTTGTTTCGTTCGATATCCTCGAACCGAAAGAAACGATCGATGCACCTAAATATTAATTATCCTCTCGTAGATATCTCTTTAATGAAAAATGTATGTTTCATCGGAAGAAAACAAAGTTCACGGTGGTCTCGTAGTTTTGGCTTGTTGTTTGCGGTCCAAGCACTTCAATTTGATCATCTATCTTTTCCACGATTAACGCGTACACGCTAAACATAACCACCTTTTGTCAAATAATAGCCTGACGTTGCAACAAAACAATCCAACGCACGCGTGAAACCTAACCATTGTATCGCGACCATGTTCTCTATTGTAACCCGAGGGTTCCCAGCCCAACAATTGTACAACATATCAATTTCTATAGTGAACTTGTGTTTTCATGCAACCAACATATCCAGCTTTCTACTCTGACAAGACCCGACGAATACATCCTCATTTGTCACAAAGATGTCACAAAGATGTCACAAAGATGACATCAACTTTGTGTCATCTGAACCTGCCTAGCTCTGTCGTGTTTGGCCGTTTACGTTTAACCATAACGTAACGATCGGAGGTTGAGATGTACCACGTTCGGCTACCTGCCGGGTCGCGATGCGCCGCACCGCGCCGTGGCGTTGGTTCAACGACCAACTACCGTAAAGCAGAAATACTCGTTCTTACCTTGCCAAGTTCTTCTTCGTGAGGTGTTTCAACGCCGTAAAGTGGTACACGTTCTCCCGTGAAGCTGTTTGTGTGCGTGAGTGGTCGTTTAACGCCACTTATGTGGGACATGGCGGCTGGACCTCTCTCCGCGCGATCCTTCTTCTTCGCCGCTCGTGCATCTGCGCTGCCTGCAGCTGCAACTGCATCTTCGATTCTCAAGGACGGTAAGTCCAACTCCTGTTGTTTGTCTGCGGACATAAACAAGAAACTGATCGATAATAGAAGCAGAGGGAAATCGATTCAGATTTTTATAGGCAAATATATCAATTCTACCATTCGTTCTACCTGCGAGTGCAGATAAACATTACAACGTTTTACAGCTTTCCTTCTTTCCGTTTATCGAAACAAGTTGTTCCTCGGTTTAGCGTAAACGTCCAGACCAATTTTCCTGTCGAACGATCGTAATGCCCAGACCGACATGAATAACTTCTTTGTTAATAAATACGCAAGCCATAATTATATTGCGCTTTGTGACAAGTAACGTTTCAGCTTTTTCTCTATTAATCGAAAAACATGGTACGCTCGACTAAATTCTTCTTGTCGCTCGTGGTTAATTACGAATAAAATTCGCCTGAAAATTAAAAGCTCGTTTGTACCATAATAGAGAGAGAGAGAGAGAATGAAAAATTCAGGATTTCTAATTGCACGAAATATTGGATTATGTATGTTGCGAATTTTTCATACGCGAGTTGGTCAAGTATTTATCGTGCGCAGAATTCGATGAGATAAATGAAAATGTCACGTATCGCATAATCTCCCGTTTATCATAATAGTATTGCGCGCGACTGAAAAGTAGATTAAACTTTCGAATGCAATCCGTGACCTTTATCCGGATTATATCGACATATCGGTTGTGATTCGACAGGTGTTCGGAGAAGGACACGGAGTCTGAATAGAAGCGGAATTGCAACGTTAATATATAGTGTTTAATTACTACTCATTCCGAGTTAAATACGAACCTTCGTTGTACTACGCGAGTTGTTTTCATCTTTTATATTTTCTACATTGGCAATTCCTTCAGGATTATTAAGTGGAAATAGCAAATATTCGATTCTGGATTGAAATTATTTTCTCTCTTTACCAACAGTATTTCAGGTTTCGAATAACGACGACAGCCAACTCTTTGAGATCCTGGCTCGGCACGATGGCTCTACTTGATAAATTCTTTTAAAAGAATTCGCCAAACGAAATATTGGACAGTATCCGCAAATATGCCACAAAAGGAGCTGTCGAAACGTCCTTAAATCGCCTTAAAAAGCCGTTTACATAAACGAGCATTCATTTCCTGACTGGCTAAGCGAAAAGAAAAGTTCGCGGGACAAACGAGTCTGACGAGATGAATGCACGATAAATATGCGTGCATACGCGGACTTTCAAGGGCTTTTAATGCGTAAGAGTCGGTGCTCGTTTCCAATTGTTCCTGATAAATCTGCTCCTGGCTGTGCCGTGGCCTCGCGACGTTCAACCATTATCCTTTCTCCGTTTTGTCTTCGTGCTCGTGGTTCCACGGGTCGCGTGACGTACGCTACGACTTGCCGATTGCGAATACGAATAGTGTCTCAACGAGCATTATTCAGAGGAAAAACTGTCTCGACGCAAAGGGTTTGCGTCCAAGAATGGCTTTAGGATTCGGTTTCTTATATAACAATAACAATCGTTCTTGTTTCTCGTTCTCAAGTAGAATAGTCGAACGATGAATACTTAAACTTAAACTTACCAAGAAAGGTACTACAGATGTACTCTGATATTTGGTTGCCAGATTTTGAAGACTCCGAGAAGTGGGAGAGTTCCTTGTTCAGCATACGTTTGAACTGCAAACAGAATAGAACGCAGCGATTACTATTTGTCGGCAATTAATTCAGATTTCTTTTAAGCAGAGGTTACGGAGTACTAGTTTTTATGGTCGGTGGTTCGTCTTGGCAAGAATTTTGCGATAACATGTAACGTTGATTTTAAGTTGAGATACACTTCGAGTTTTACGACGATGCGATATACCGATAAGAGACAGGCAGAACTGCGTACATATGTATTACTTGTACATAGAGGTTTTCTCCGTTCGTGCGAGCTGTTCTATGTATTTCATTTGAAATATTTAAGGTGATTACGCGTACAGCATCGATGCTCGAGGAATAAAAAGGAAACGTTCGCGGACGGAGCATTAGAACGCGATATAACAATTGACATAATCCTCCGAATCGAACGAAGCGGAAACCCAACGTGAAACAAGAACGTGAAGGACGCGATGCTCATTTCCGATTTCCGATTTCCGATTTCTCGATTTCCGTCGAGCAGCTCTTATCTCGTGAAATTTACGATATTTACGTTCAATGTCGTGTATAAAATTTCAATGTAGATAAATATACATGGACAAATGGGACGTGTACAGTGTGCTGTTGTGCACACACGTAAACACGTATAGTCACTTGCAAAAGTACATGAATGTGTACATACTACATATATCAAGCCAAGGAATACGTATCGCGAACACGCAGTGGCTGTTCCGTTGTTTGGGTTTCTCTTGCTATTAGTCTTATCAGCTCTGTGGCAGTCGGCAAAAAATTCTGTTTCTTGTTTTCTCCGATTACACGGATACACCGGCGCCGATAAAAATGCGCAAGCGAGAAAGGATGAGTGACCTGTTATCGAATCGATTGTTTTGAAAACTCGATTCAAGCGCTCGTTCGCTCGATTATTCTCAATTATCAATTCTCAACTCTCTCTTGCACTCTCTTATCGATTCATTTTCCAGCAAACTTGTCGTTATTTCGTCGCAACGTCGCAAACACTACATTATATTATCTTGTTGTTAGTTGGTTGGAAGAAATTCTTGTTCCTTCTGGCGTACCAAAGTTATCCAGAACTCGCGTCGAAACTTTATCGCAATTTCCACCAACTATAACGGCGAACTATTGGAGAAGGATCGATAGTGTATTAGATCGTTTGAAAAGCAGATACTACGCGGAATAAATGGATGTACCTACGGACTCCTCGTTGTACAGCAGAGGCGAATCATTCCTAATGCAAATACCTTTTTATCGATTAGTAGAACGAAAAGTTTGCTAAATAACATCAAAGTCAATCGAATAATAATCTCGTTGAAACAAGAGTTTATAAATAAACCAACCACAATCCGGGACGATTACAAGATTTTATTAACGCTGTTGGTTAAATCACCGATAAGATTATCGATTATTTTTTAAAGATAATTTCCTAAACGAAACGTATCGATTTTATGATAAACGGATCCATCGTCGACGAACCCGATACATATTTTAATATCAACGTGCCGTATCGGCAAGTCTTTGTTAAGCAGTTTTGCGATTATTTGTAACGCGAGTTTTGTTTTTGTACTTGTACATACGTATATTCGTTTCAAACACTGCGTGACGTCGTATTAGGTCAGGTAAGATTTCTTTTTGTAATCTAGGTCTTATTCGAAAAGCCTGAAATTAATTCTGAATAAAAATTAAATTAAACGCAAAAACTGTCGGTATATGTAATTAAATTGCGCATTTCCTCGAGACAAAATACTTGTAATGCGTGTTATTTAATACGGGAGTTTAGTTTGATATACATTAACAAGCGGTGCAGAAACATATGTATTTGGAAGTTATACATTCTTTTTAAATACTCTGGATGTGGTATCGGGCCTGTAAGGATAATCGTAAGGTTTACAAAGAAAAATGCTATCTCTGACAATTCTTAACGCGAACAGACGATATTATAATTTGACATTCGCTGGGGAACAAACAACAAATCTTGCAACGGAAAATTCAAATCAATCGCGTGACTAGTTTTCGTACAATAAAATCATGAATATTAATAGATTCGCTGTCACGGTGACTTTAATGCATGTAAGAATACATTTTTTCACCGTCTAGGTCATAACGAACACTAAACTGTCTACCGTGCTTTCATATTTCCTACGTTTAAACGACTAAACAAATGTTTATATGTATATTAACATTTCTTTCTTTTATTTTGTACTTATAACCGCTTTCATAATACAAAAAGAATGACTGTTCCAGGAAGAGAGATTGCAAGAGCACCGAGTCATTTATCGAGGGTATAGTTTTCTTATTATTTCTGCTTCTATGACTCAAGCTCAATTTCTCCGATAATAGGATCGGTGGTAACGTAATTTGACGTATCGTGTCTGTAACTAGCCATCTATGTATTATGCCACCGTATCGTCGATAACGAATGTTAGACACCTGACGAATTTCATGCAGAGTCCCCGAGGTAATTCTTAATCGGCTCGATATCTTAAACTGTGCCAGCTTCCTCGTATCTCGAATCCAATCTTAAACAAATTCGCACAGATTTCTAGGTCTGCGAGTAAACGTGCTCGTAAATAGTTAGAAAATCCTTTATCACTGGAGAGTGCGAATGACATTGACGAGCACACTTCAAATGATTGCGACTTAAAATGCAGTAAATTGTATTAAAAATAATCTACGAAAGAAACTATCGACTATTGATTAACAATAAGAGAAAAACTAATATGCGATACAGGAAAAATTGAATCACCGCTTCCTGTTTCAAGTTTTCCGAGAAACAACGTCGCGATAAGAAAGTTAGACTGGTAAAAAAATCGATGACTCACAGTTAGCCAATTATTTTGCTGGATATTCGATTAATTAAATTTGCTTCAACTTGCTACGTAATGAAACGTCATCGGTTAGGTGATTACGCGACCTCGTGACACTTTTATCGGCAACACGCAGGATTTACAGCCCAATGATAATACTTATCTTCTCGTTTCCAGATACTCTAGCACGATATCTTTTTCTTTAAAGATAAGATGAAGGAATATTTAAACAGTGAAGATTTTATTTTTATACTCGGTGAAAAGATTCAACTGTTGGTGAAAAGCCAAGAGATTCTTGATTTGTCTCCAAAATCCTATTCCGTTTTCTTGGCCCGACAAAATGAATAAATTATGCAAACTTGAGTGGTAGTAAAAGTGGCAAAGATTAGTTTTCTCTTCGTGTCGTAGATATTCCAAGAGATTTTCCTCTGACCAATATTTCCGTGATAAACACTTGAAGATTATAATTTTATCGTGGATATTATTAGATTTAATCAAGATGAAAGCGTATTGTTTATAACTCGATATCTGCACGCTCAACGCTCAACTATCAATTTCATGGAGATATAATTAATCTCGCGGAAGGTAAAATGTATATCTTTTTCATTTGGCAACAATTTCTTTGAACAAGCTTTGGCGATGTACGCGAATTCGTGAATAATAAATAAACGAGTCGATAAAAGGATTTGAAATTGAATTCGAAGATAATTTAATCAGTTTCAATCTTTTTTTGTACACAAAGAAGATAAAGAACCGCGATATCTGATTGGTAGACACGTACCCGTGGATCCTCAGGCAATGATAAATTCATTGACGATCTCCTCGAGGAAAGTTTTACATGCTCGCTCACGAACAAGCGATTCATTAAAATCATGTATATTTATACCCATATCCATATCCATATCCATATCCATATCCATATCCATATCCATA
>NC_071981.1:4609922-4635501 GCF_026283585.1 Hylaeus volcanicus | reverse complement strand
ATATACATATACATATACATATACATATACATATACATATACATATATTTGCGTTGTTGTATTTTTCTTTATACAATACTAATTCTCCTAATTCAAGATTTAACAAAGTTTCATCGTCGTTAAACTTTCTAAGAAGAACAGCATTTTGTCAATATTTCAATGCTCTCTAATTTCGCACTAATTTTGTGGCAACGAAGGACGTCCATGTGTATCTAGCTCGTTGCGATATCGTTGCGATCGTTTTTAAAATCGCCTCGGTGAAACCTCTATCTATCTGATTTGAGAGCGACATATGGCAGGGAGGATTCGAGATTTGCTCGCAGATCGAACGATTCAAGCTAAATCCACGAAACTCGTTCCATAGACCAATATTTTCTCTTTTATCTTAGCGACTAAGCCGCTGAAATCGCAGTGTAAATGTTTCTTTACGTTTCTTTTGGAAATCAATTATTTTATTTAATCCTAGGTAATCCGCAATAACATTATTTGCCATTTGAATTTTCTTCCGATATTTTTTCAGTGTTTTATATTTTCCTTACGAAGAATACTCGACACTTGTCCGGTAAATCTTGCAGTTGGTATTGAATTGGTAATACGAGGGAACTTTCTACTTGCATGAAATTGTTGTTGGCATATGGAAAGCGATGCGATGCTTACGTCTATTCTTAGAAACAAGTTTCAACCACTATACGTACAAGTTAATTAATAGCTATTTTTCCTACACTGTCCCCACGAGAATAGTTCCATTCGCGAATAGAACGCAGAATTGGAAAATTCTTTTCTTTCTATAATATAATATATCGGTCTAACGGAGGATAGGGACGGTTCATAGACGTGAGCGAAAGTGATCGATTGCAATCTTGAAGAATAAACCAAAGGAATCAACCTACTCGAAGACAAGCAGTCTGCTGGTAATGGTAACAGATATTCGGTGGCATGCTCGACTGTTTACCTCAACGTCTACCGCATCGTATCGAATCCACGTATTTACAAACTGATAAGCGATAATATTTTGAACAAAAGGCGAGGGATGCCTAAGAGACTGGTCTCGCGTGGACAATGAATAGGACCATGTTTACGGAATCTTTTGGAGGATTATCCTAAATTGTCCGTAACGATAGCCACCGCATCGAGTGGTATCGAGATCGAATACATAACACGAGACTTTCGAGTCTGACGAAACGGCAATGTTACTGGGATGAAAATTCCATGTTACGATTTACCTGTGCGACTACGATACTAGCCATGGCTGTGAGGTCCGCCAGGGTCGTCAAATAGTTCAAGTACCGCGCGATCTCGTCAACGTTTCCGGTACCGTACTCGGTGTCTATCTGTTGGACCATGGTTTCGAGAGTCTCGGGTACGAATCGAAAAGTCTCGAGTCAACGTTCGGATTTCACTGGCACACGTCGTCGATGCACCTCAACGAGAAACAACCACGAGCATCGACGTGTCTCCTCGGGTCGCAGAATAATTGGCTCGCTTTCACCAATCTTCCTTCTGTCCGTACAGACCTTGTAACGTTGTAACGCACTTTCTCTATCTTCCGGAGGCTGGTTACTCTTCGATCTTGTCTTTTGCTCGCGTAAACGAACGATTTTCGACACTGTTCGGGTCTCACTTTGCCGCAGCTCAGCGACTAATCTCACGATTCCGGTTCGTTCGAAAAGTTATCACTGTTTTTTGCCACTGTTTGCGAAATACGCGATAAACAATGAGATTCGCTAGGATGGAAAAAGAGTTACGATTACAAGTATAGAAGGTTTTGTTTGGTTTGGTTTGTTTTGTTTTGTTTTGTTTTGTTTTGTGTTGTTTTGGTTTGTTTTGGTTTGTTTTGGTTTGGTTTGGTTCACTAGATACGTCGCGTTACGAGATGCACTATGCCTCAGAGGACGCTTGCCAGAAGCGTGAACGTCACTCGACTGCTAAACGTGGTCTACGTGCTGGAATCGCGTCCGCCTGCTTTTTATCGCAACCAGTTCTGCGTCTCTCTCGGGCGAGTCGCGTGCTGGAGGGGGGATCGTTCGTGCGAGAAGCGGGATTTCGAGAATCGGCAGGAAGCGATCCAATTCAAACGAACTCGTGTCTTCTTCCGATCATTTTTGCGAAAGCTCGTTATCGCCTCTTCAATCATTCAGAGGATTTGTTTCAAACAACCAAACATCTTGTCAAAGTGTGTAGATTTGGAAAATCTATTACAATCTAACACGAACCGATCCGCGAAAGTCTGCGAATATCTAATTTAAAATTAGCGTTATTAACGTCTTCAGGGTTAATAGCTAGACGAGTACTTATTGTTAAATATCGAGGATGAAATGAAAGTGTAATATTTTTCAACGCTTTTTACAGGCTTTTAAATTGATTTCTGCTATGCAAGGATGACAGTAACACTTCTAATATTAGCGATAGAAACGAGACTGGATAATAATAGGCGAGAAGAGAGATTTCACGCGTATAATTTTGGATATTGTTCTCGGCAAGATTTCTCACTGTCCGAGTATACGTGGATTTAAGAGGAATCTCGACGAGAGTCGAATGAGTTGGCAGAATTTTCGATCACTGTTTGCTATTTTTCTAGCAAGTACGGTACTTGCTATGCTTTTCTTTCTCGTGAAATCTTGCCGTTCGAATAATTTCTTCAAAAATCATACGCCCGTTAGGACTTGGCTAAAATGCATTTTCGTTGGGTTCGGAACACAGCAATATTTCCGTTGAATACAGGTTTGTTACACCACGAGGTTTTAATACGTTTGCTTCTGTCCGAAGAAATCGATCTCGTGATTTATTATTTTTAATTGCAAACGAACGGGTTTTCAACGAATTTCAACGTTGATAAATTACTTGGACGGATAGTTTGTCGAGAAAAAAAATTGTTCAGCGATCGAGACTATTGGTATGATTTTTTCCAACTTGTCAGTGACGGACGATTAAAGTTATCCTTGATTTTTGAATACAGCGTACTCCAAATTTAAAATTTGGAAATTTAAAATATTTCCCTTATAGGTAGAAAAGTAAAAAAGGATTAACGACTCTCGATTCTTTGAGCGAACCTTCGATATTTACACTTTAATCTGACCAAGCCAGAAGAAACTCCATAAAAGAATGCCCACTTTTCTTGGTCCTGATATCATTGCTGACAAAGCTACCTAACGTCGCAAACAATCAAATTGACTCACTTTCTGTTCATCGAAATGAGTCAACAAAGAGTTTCGACGAAAGGGGCTCGTTGTCTCCTATTTTGAAGTCCGAGACCGTCCAAAGCGGTTCTCGAGCTAAAAAAACGACGCCTCTCGTAGGAGTCTTCTTCTTCCCGCTTAGGAAGCGCCGTGTAGACCGAGTAAACGAGTTACCATTTAGCAAAAAGTATCGAGCATCTGCGCGCTGCTGAAGAATTATGTAAGCGCACATGTCGCGAATGGTACTCTCGAGGAGGCGTATTCGAGCCTTGTATAACAACGCGTAACCATACATTTTCTATACTTTGTATAGAACAACCGAATCGAACATCCAACATCCTCCTCCAGATTAGAAACTCGCAACATCTCGAATCTTGTTCAGTTGAAAAAGAAACATTCGTTACATTCGTTTTGGATTTGATCGTAGAGGATGTATCGTGACGCGTGGAGGTGATCCGTAATCTGATTCATAGCCTACACTTTGCAACCTACGGGATTCAAATGTCTTCTTCTTCGGTTTTTCACGTGAAACGACCAAAACTATATGTATATATACTTTTTAAAGTATATATCATTCGGAAATAATGTTACGGTAAAGCAGACGAGACATGGTTAACAACGCGAAAAGCTGGTAGACTATTCGGAGAAGATGACGCGTTGCAACACAAGTTTGAAGGGAATTCTCTATTACGGACTCCTTCCAAATAAACTAAAGTATAAATTCGAACCTATCGACAAAACCTATACCGCTCGAAATTGGAACGAGTAAACGCAGGCGTTGAAGACAAGCGACTCGAGTAGAGGTTAGTCGATAGCAGAAGTAGCGGTGCGCCGTTGCACCGCGGCTGGCTGACGCGTGACGTCTGTTTCCACTGCGGATTTAAAAAGGATACCTAATACCTAGCAAACTTGACCCAATACGTACTCCGTTTCTACAAACGAATTCTAACGTTACATTTTCATCTTTTTCATACTGTAAGGAACATTTCAAGAGGGTTAATTTTTGTGTCGTCGTTCGCTTTTAACATGTATACTCGTATACGTGAGATTACAACACATGGCACATAAACAGTTTAAAATCTACCGAGTGTTTCTTTTTTTGAAAATTTCTAGTAATTTATATCTGTTTGGATATTTTAAATAATTGCAAAACGAAGAAACGAAAATAGTATATAGAAAGAATGTGAACATAGACACGTGTTGCTGGGAATCCCAAAAGAAAACACTTTCGTGAGTTACAATTATTTACCTCATGTATTTTATCCAATATTTCCATTGCATGTATACCGACGTGTTATTATAAAGTTGAAAGAGTAGTATTATATAAAATATAGTCATTCTGATTGTGTTATTTCTACTATCGCCAAGTAGAAAGATATCATATTAATCGTACGAGAAACCCAATAAACAAGAACTTTGAACTTGTCAGCTGGAATATTAAGCAGACCTCGTTCGAAACAAGATTCTGTTCTTCGCAAAAGAAATCTAATTTCAGATATATGTGTACGTAATAGGCAACACGTTTTCACTTACGGTTGAAAAACGTGAGGACGAGTCAAAGACGCAACGTTACCCAGCCAAAATAAAATACTCGATTCGGATGGGGGAGACATAAAATTACGTTTCTTCGAAAAGAAAGTAGACTCGGTGGTAATTGAATTTTTTCTGCAAATCGTTTCGACAGCTGTCAATTGCCGCTAGGAAGACACACGAGGACGTGACAATGATCACGTATACATTGCAATCATCATGCGGTATCTCGGAATACGAAATGTGAAGGCGCGGGGCGGCGTGCGGCGCCGGCGTGTCGACAGACACCGAGAGAGACAGATCATTTTTCTGCCAATTATTCTTCGTATGATTTTCCCGAGCATATGCCATTTATGCCTGGACAAAATGACCGAATCCTGAATCGTTGTTCGATATCTTGGTTGGTATGTAAGAGATTACGGTTCAAGGTTCCGTATTCTCGGCTCTTCTGTTGAACAGTTGGAATAATAATCACGCGTGATTTAATGCCGAGAATAGGTTTATTTGGTGTACTCCTAAACGCAACGAAGTCGTGACGCTTCTATAAAATCGTGGCCGGGCTTGCTTTCCAATTTTGGCCATCAGCAATACAAACGCTGCTCTCGTTCGAGGTGGAAATTTGTTCAGTTCGAGAAACAGAGCTTGGAGGAAATTTTGCAAACTACCTCGAAACAGAGGTAGAATAATATTAAACAACCGATCGATTAACTTCTTAGGATCAAGTTGGCTCAAAATCTGTCTCACGTTTTGCTCAGATTTGTACACATGGCGAAGCAAGCTTCTCGCATATATTTCTCTATTAGCATCTCGACGTTCGTTACAGAACCAGATATGCTAGGTGAGAAAAGTTTTTCTTCGGCCGTCGCGAGCCGAGTGCTTGCTTTGTCGTTGACTTGCGATCGGTTTTCTTTACAGGCCTCAAACGTCTGTCCCCCTTGCCCCTTGGTGTTTCCACTTTCTAGATCGTTAATGTGCAATACTCGGAACAAACTCGATTCTCTACTCGATGTAACTTTTCCGTCTGTGAATCTTTCAACTTTCACGCCATGTGATCGTTCGACGTAGGAATTACCAGACTCTTGTTTGTTATTATTCATTCTGAATCATCGAGTTTTTCCGTCAAAAACTTGGAATCTCCGCATCGTTTTTCAATCATGTATCGCTTACACTTACATTTATTTATCATAGGACATTTCTCGTCTTCTTTTAGTTGCGTAAAACGTTTCTGCGATTATAATACAATATAAAATCGCATTGACCTAGAGCAGAAGTGGAAAAGCTTTCAGCGTTGCGAGACAGCATGTCGTCGCTTTCCCCTTTGTCGTATTCGATAACGGTCGTGAAAAATGATGAAAGGGTTCGTCGAATGGCAGGTCGTTAGGTGTGAGCAATGAACGTCGCGCGTGACACATCGGTGCGCAAACGGTTGCACCTCATCGTAACGATTCATCGTATAATAAGTCGTTACACTTGGAACTCGTATTAGTCATCGTTCCGTGCTCGGTCATGATTTTCGCCAAGGACATGCGTAGAATTCAGCTTCGTTAGCCACCTGTTAGCATCGGCGCATTCGAGAGACAGATTCAGCGACAGCCATTCACCAACGGACGGCCACAGTCCTCAGCCCACGGCACAGGGTCTAGACTGTCCGAATGTTGTATTATTTTCAAAGACCGATAGAGTTCGATACCACTGGCAAATGACCTTACATCGTGCTGGCTAAAACATTCAACCGAGGGTTTGCCGAGTACGAGTGCTCGACACGGTTGACCTAAATGTCTGCGTTAAGAGCTCATCTGCAGGGTGGCTTTGTGGAACTGGGCCTGCTAAGGACGACATCCCTAAGGATCTAATGGTCTATCGGGTACCGACATATCGAGACAATTACAAGAAAAAACTCACATGGAAGAAAGGTAGTTAATTTAACGTTTCAAACGAAATCGTACCGCCTCGTAAACGAATAATGCGCGCGGCCAGTAGTAACTTTTATTTCTTTGGTCAAGCTATATATACATATGTCTGTAATGACCAATAAGTAAAGGAGTTACAAATGGAATAACGACTTATTCGATGTCCGAAATGAAATTGGCCCAGCTTATGATCCAGAGCAGAACAAACAACGTGACCACGTTGGGAAAGAGCGATCGATGCACTTTGAACGTCACCGTTGGGCGTCGCGAAAACGGAACAGGGGAAGGTGAAATAAAAAATGAACGTACCGCAACGACAAATTATCGATCTTCGCGGTCGGTGCATGTGGGCCGTCGCTGGAAATAACTTTTGTTCCTCCTTCCGACGCGTCGGATGGAGGAGGAAGGCCGTCGCGAGCCGAGTGCTTGCTTTGTCGTTGACTTGCGATCGGTTTTCTTTATGTCGCTTCTTGCTTTCTCGATTTCTATCCATGTCCATATTCGATTATTTCAACCGATTACCTAATATCCTAACCATTGAAAAAATATCGAACGTAACGTTTGAATAATGCTGTTATTTCGACGCATCGATCGTTTCAATAAATACATAAATTTAAGCGATACATCATCCGTGTATACGTATACTCGAATTGCAAGCGAAAGCAATAGGAAAAACCACTAGGAAAAGCAAAACGAAAAGTTCACGTTCGAATTAGAAGAAATGAGATCCATAGCTTTCGAAACAGCGAGACCGATTGTCTGCATTCTGTATGAATATAGGCTTCAACGAATTGATAAAACGAGGCAGATGGGTATGGGTACGTATGCAGCGCGCATCGTTAAGCGATGATCGTTCACGAGGCATACGCGTGTTTAAGAAATTGTTGTTGACACCGATTATGTGGAGTACCTACTAGAGAGACATGTGTCACGAGGTACAAAAGTGCATCTGCGATTCTTTAAGGTCGCGTCGAATAACGATTACGTCGCATCTTGACAGTGGCATTATCCAAGTCCGGTTGCTGGATTGCTTTGCTATATCTCGTTTAATTAAAACTCGTTAAATTATGCATTTAATGGAATTTTAAAACAGGTGGCGTGCTTTACTTTCCCTGATAATTCAGAGTTGTACATTGTTATATAATAGCAAATTACGAGATTCAAACTCGGCAGCATTCGTCAGAGTAATCGATCGAAGCAATTCAATCTTAACGAGGTAGAAGAAATGGTTAATTAGTTTCCTTCCTGCCTTTGCGCTTGGATTACGTCCAACGAAATTTATACTCGGCAATTAGCGTCGCATGGAACACCGCAGAATTCAATCGACTTTTTACGGTTCTGTTGGCAAGGACGTTAAATAAAACGGACGTCGAATAAAATCTATCCAAAGGGGAATTAACAGTTGACAAGATTTACTAGTTATAAGCAATTTTAATTTAACCATTTCGTGATGTTTAGAATGTTTCTGCAGCGTGTTTGTTACCGTTTCATTTTTATCGAGATTCATCCTACTTTACGGATATATTCGTCTACGATTATAATGTAATAATAAAACTCGGTGTAATTAAGTAGCTTGTAATAAAGCTGCCACAACGTTCGCGTACAAACTGCAAAATGAAACTTGGACTTTGAACCCCAACTGATGCTCGTGTAAACGCAAGGTTTACGCGTTTACGATAGCTGCAAAATAATGCCACCGTTGCGGGTGGATTTTATAAGCGAAAGATAAGAACGCTAGCAAATACACGTGGTCGTGACGCAAAAGTGGTTTGACGTATGCGAGAATTTATTTCAAGATGGGTTAATCGACGGGGTACAAATTATCTGCGATTACCTGCGATGGCAGCTCGGTTTACCGTTATGTTTTCTACGCTGTGCACAGCGGCACAACGGCACAACGGTACAAATCGACTCTAGGAAACTATCTCTATCAAGCCTAAACGTTACCGTACACCTACACAGATATATCTCTCTTGTATTGTTACGAAAGTAACGAAATTATTATTATTTATATATCTGCATCGCTTTACCGCGCAGATCGTCTTGAGAACGGTCGTCTAACTAACGCACTCGTCGGCGTCGCGTCGTTTCGCTTGACAGAGAAGATTGTTTAACGTCCGCGTAATCAGCAGGCGGAAAACAAATGCGTCGGGACGCGACGAACCAGGTGAAAAACGTGCACGATGGCACGGATCTAGCAAAATCAATGATGCGCCATTGATCGTCAGGCGACTATAAAAAGAATAGAGAAACTCGTTTTCATTCTTGGACGCTCGTACTGCAATGTTTGAAGACGCATTTAGAACAGTATCATCCGTGCCTCTCTTGTCTACTGGAACAGTTTATACACCGTTAAGCACTTTGATTAACGCTACATTTCACCAATTTCCTTCACATTTCAGACTCTAAATTATCCTTTTTCATTCGAAAGGTATTTAAATTTCGCAGTCTCGTAAAAGTGCCAAAAATCAATTGGAATTTCTAGGATATACGATCCGTAAAATTTCTGCCACGTTGGCTTTGTAGAGTCTGAAATTCTGTTGCGGAACACTCGCAGTAAACCATCTGCTTTCGATCGAAATTAACGAATGCCAGCATCCGGTTCTCGCAAGCAAAATATTTCCTTCGACGAATCGAGCCATTTACCGGATGTTTCCTTGAAATTCCTTTCATTCTTTGTCGATTGTCGACGGACACTTGACATCGCGCGAGAATCGGACATTCGAAAATTAAAGGTCCAAGTATCGACAAGCTTATAATAAAAATATGGTAAATGTATACAAGGAAATGTTAATAATAGCTGTCTGTTTGTAATGTCGTAGTGAAAGTGAATATCCAATGCAGATGAAGGGTGTTTCGAGGGAGAGAGAACACAACGACGCGACGTGTTGCCATCGAGGCTTGAAGCAAGGCGTCTAGTTGGCTGGCGTCGTTTTATCGGCCCGTTCGTTCACTTTTAATCGATCAGCAGCGTGTCGAGTACCCTATTTCCAATCGCAGACAGGAATATAACGATTTAGTAGTAATTTTAATTATTCGATTTTCAACGCCTCGGAATTACACGCGTCTCGTTCTTTTCAGATCTGACTTTCCGTTAAACATGACTCGGCCAATGCTGAAAATGATTAGCGCGAGTAGTAAAATCGATTGATCGATACAAATTCTGTGTCGTAAACATAGCGTTGGATTTCCACGTGCTGCAAGCAGAAGCAGATAGGCACGATTCTGCATGGAATGCAGAAACTTACAAAGTACATTGGATGCGATGCGTTAACATGAAACTAGAATTTTGTTATTTATACTGCAACAGCCTAACCAGCAATTTTTTATTCAAATTCCAAGGAAAAAGAACGCGGTAAAATGAGTGAAAAACGCCTTGTTCGAGCGTGATGTCATGTTTCAGGGAATTCTGCTAAATAAAATAATCGGAAAGTCGGGAAAAGATCCGATAAAATTGAGATTTAGAAACAGGAAAATATGATGGTAAACGAGGTAGAACAAATTTTTCGAATTCGACGTCAATTCCAGAGAAATCAATGAGATGCAACATCCGGGGTTCTGTTTGTAACAGGAGAACGAACAGTAGCGAAGAAAACGACTCTGGCAGGGAGAAGAAGTGGTACGAGCTTCACGAATTCCAAAAATCTGTCGTCAATTGTAAAAAGTCGATAAACGTTTACAGTAGTATACGAAAATATGGGGAGAAGTCACGTCGCGCCGTTATCGAGCCTCGTGCCGCAAAGCACGATGAACAAATGGCTGTGGAGACACGTGAAAGGCTGATGTGGATACGTCACAGGTGTACGAGGCAAGGGTACGAACATCAACGGGGGTGGCGAATGATATAGCTTGCGGGGACGACGACTTACGTAATGCTCGACGTATTTTTATTAAATGCTACTTCTGTTTGGCGATGCGTGTAATAACTCTGAGCGATGAGCTGCCTGTTACAGAGCTTAAAAGGACGCGTTATGTAACGGGGAAAGGGATGGGGTTACATATATGTATAGGCGCGAGAAAGATGGAAATGTTAGCAGCGGAAGCTGTTATTATATTATCCAAATTATTCAAAACTGTATGCGTACGCGACATTTATTATCATGAAGTATTTTCAAGTTAGTCTCCAAGTTCACGTAGATCGTAACGTAAAAAGAGCTTGAGGTTAATGAAAGGATCGATATATGTAGATGTCATTTGAAAGGTTGAAACAATTGAATTTCAGTAATTGTACTGTCGATCGAGTCGGAGAGATGTTACGTAATCTCGTGGCATCAACGATGAGAAATCGCCACAAGATTGCGACACGATCAAATACCAAAACTTTGTCTTTCTATTATGCAATATAACAAAAATTTCCTGTTAATTACTTTGTTTAGTTTCATATTTAATTCCAATCTTTTCATTGGAATGCAAAAGATGACAAGTATAATTTTACGCAAAGGGAAAGAAAGTTAACTAACTCGATTCACGAATCGGAAAAATCAAGTTCAAGAACGGAACAGAAGAAAAGTAAGAATGAATAACGTGGCGTAAGAAACGTCGCGACGTCGCCGCCTCCGCGTCAGGCGCCTCTTGGCCGGACGCCAGTCTTATGGATTTTTGGACAATTTCGACGAACACATTCGTCCGTCTCATTTGGATCGTCTATGGAGTAGATTTCGCCTAACCTCCCAGTTTCTTATGACTTGTACGAAAATCAGGCTAACTGGAAGCAACGTCGTTAGTTGGCACAAAATGTGGCGTCGGTTAGGTCTTTAAACCGTATTAAATCAACCGTACAGTAACAAATTTGGAAAAGTGGTTTCATTCTTGAAAACGCTTAGCGTCGCTGTATATTCATCGAATCACGTTGTGTAATAACGAAACATGCCAACATAAAATGCAACTACGAGAGAAATGTAATTAGAAAAAACTTATCATGATATTTAAATATGTACGAGTACTTCGCAATATTGCATAAAGTTAATTAGTTTCAACGGAATGGAAGAGATCTAAATACGTTTGAACAAACGTTATTTCACGATGCGAGATTCGGTATAAATTCAGTAACATTTCCTCTGACTTTTAATGGAATTAAACGAAGGAATAATGTTTGTGTAAATGAAAATTACATCCATGAACGAGAACCATATTTCAATATTTACTTTTCATTATGTGGTTTGCTCGTTATTTGATAATCATCGAGTAGTATTAATTTAAATAAAATTATTTAAACGTGTTTTCGACACGGACCAATTTTTCGTTAAAGTTAGAAAAGCCCCGAAGAATTTGCGGTATTTCCAAGGTGGAATGAAATTGATAGGTCTGACGCCACGCCGCGCTATCGTCATGCCATCCTAATTCGCGGTATAAGCGACGTCGACGCTGGCCGACGCGACCAAGAATTTATCCGGCGCACGGCGTTTGTTTGACTCTCTACGAATGATCGACTGTCGAAAGTCCTTCAAGTTTCGTAAAAATTTCCGAGAGACAAACCATAGATACTGACTGAAAGAGGAAAAAGGAAATCCAGACGAAGAGGTATCGATCGGATCTTGACATCCGGGCCACGAGCGGAATCGAAAGGTGGCGGTGAAAATTCGATTGGCACTCGTAGGGCGGAAACTTTTTAAAGGTCAAATCGAAGACGGGCCAGCGAACGAATGGCTGCTCACAGGATTTCAAGTTTCACGGGAATTGACGGACCGCCCTGAGAGATATCGAAATTCCTCGACCGACGCCGATCCCGACGCCGATCCCGACGCCGATGCTTTGTCGAAGGAACCCGTTGCTACTGAAACACCTTTTCAACCTCGACGGTCGAACAATATATGTACATATGTACGTATCTACGTATCCAAAGACGAGCGAATATACTCGAATCGACTGAAAGATTCGGATCGATGTATCGGAATGTATTCAAACATTTGTCCAAACATATTCGAACGTGTTCGATTATCTATAGAAAGATTGGCCGGACGTAATTTTAAAAGAGTTCGGAACCAGTGATGAAATCCAGATACGGAGTAGTATGAGTACTCCTTTAATCAGACGGTATATAATTCTCGCGGACAGACGAGTAGTACAGATCGATAATAGGCTAGCTGCTATGTTTATTTTAATCGAATTTATACGGAAATTTTGTATGTTTCAAGTACGGAATCGCTATTGTAAATATAATAGTATTAGTTTGTTAGTCGTGCAAAGTAACAATGTTTGATTTGTACCTTTCTTTTCTTTTCAAAGAAAATCTCAAACGTTTTTAAGAATGAAATAATCGGTAGTTGAACGGCTGCAACAGTGTTATAAATAAATTCGTCATGCTCTACCACCTGCTCGACGAAATGATATTCATTGTTCGCCCACGTGTATCTACACCGACCTGCACGAAGCGTCGGTGTCGGTATCGACGTCGCGTCGACTCGATCGCGGTGTGCTTAACGATGAGGTCACGAGTTACCGCCGTCGATGTAGGTCAATTAATTCAAACTATCGATTTTCCAAACGAAAAAAAGCAAAAGAGACAAGGACGGCCTTTGAGACACGCGAAAAACACATTTGCTTTTACTCGGAGATGTCCAGACTCCAGGACCAATCGACACAAAGATCGATTCAAAGATAGCAAAATTTACATGAGAAATTTGACATTATTTCGATCATTTCTCGAATCCATCTTATTCTACCTTCATACATTCTTTTCCATTAACGCTGCGAAATGTACAATTATCGTCTAGGCTCCTAGCTTTTCGCGTGGGCACAATCGATATTTCCTTGAATCCTTGCCAATTCTATAGCCGAGCAGCATCCACCGCACCGGTGTTCTGTCATCTCGTGAAAAGAACCAATTCGCGCTCAACGATTCGTGAAATTATGGCAAATATTTAGAGCAGATTTATGATACTTTCTTCGTACACGGCAACGATCGCGATCGTTACGTTTTCTTTATATCTCCTTTTTTATTACATCTTCGTTAATAACATTCTTGCTTCGGAAGTCACAGACTGTTGGTCGATAACAATTACCATGTTAACTAAACAAAATAGTTGCACCGTTTACCGTTAATATTTAACATTCCTCTAATATTCGCTCACTCGATGTACTCGAAAATTGTTCGGTACGACCAGCGTTTCCGCGAAGCATAGGTTCCGTAAAATAAACTCAACCGAGAAATAATAAGTCTCAGTCAAGTAACAAGCTTCTAAAGCGAAATTCAACCATTGGCAAGAAAATCCATCGAAATATTCTCCTTTAATTTATTTTCCTTTTCCTTTGGAAACAAATTTACCGTTACTCGATGTAGAAAAAACCTTTTCTCGAAAGTGTTCCTCCATGGCATCCGACTTCCCCGAAAGCTTCTTTCTGACTTCTCGATAAACTCGATCCTTTTATCGAAAAAATGTTTCAACGAGCAAATTCGTGGATTTTATAAGTTGGCGATGTTGCTCGCGTGTTAAAGTCGAGCCACTGTTTTATTTTCTGGTCAAACATCGGCATCCCGGGAGCTCGCTGCGATACCCGATCTAGCGAAAACAAATTGTAAACATTCCTTGAATGCATATAAATAAATCGACGCAAACAAGGGACCGCATGCAAATACAAACAACGCGAATCGTATCGTATTTGCAGGAAAAATCAATCGATCATCCACGGTTCATTATAAATTTTCCCTCGCCTCTCTTTTCTTCTTCTCTCTTCTACGATACTACGTATTTATTTTACGATTTTATTATCGGCTAGCTCTCGGTCGGTAAATTAAAATGAACCTTCGGCAAACGTTCTTTCCAACCTGATACCTTTCTACTTTCGTAGTTTCTAGATTTTCCTAGTTTTCATCGGTAATTGCCCGGTCTAGCCTGGTCCGAGCGAGCGAAACAAAAGTTGCAAAAGAAACGAGAGCACGGTAATCGATCGCGTAGCTCGAAACGCCAAAAAACGCACTGCCTTGACCCGACTACGTGACACGCGCGATTTAACGCGAGTTTCCTCTGTCGTCCAAGGAAAGCGTCGGCGCGGCGTTGCCTGAAAATCGTTTCCTAGAAAAAGAAGTTCGAGGCTGCACGGTCAAAATTCTGCCAAGCTTTCCAGGAATTTGCGAGGCTGTCGGCCCGCAGCGCGAGCGGGCGCAATAAATAACATTCGTCAGAGAGGCTGCTCGATTCTATCGAGGTCGATTTCCCCCATAGGGATCCGCGGATGTGTCGCAAAATTCGTTGGAATATTTATGCCAACATTACCACGGAACTTTCAACGTTGAAAATCTTGTTATTTTCGAACAAAAATGTCCTGTCTGCGGAAAATCATCAACTATGGTACAGCAGGTGGCGGTTCGCGATCAGTTAGTTTAGTTAGATAGATTTTCAATCTCTCAAACTCTTGCGTGTGCGCCGAGGCTGTAAATTTTTCAGAGAAATATCGGTAGAGTGTAAGGGATCGATATTAAAATCAAATTGTAAGTTTTATTCGAGTCAATCTTTTGCCGTTACTACCTTTGCGACGGCCGCGACGCCTGCGACCCTTGCGTAGTATTTACGATGGAACGCGATAGAGTTTAACGTTTTTTTTAGAAAAATAGTGTCAAAGTATTCGGTGTCCCAATTTGTCATTGCTGAATCATCGCAGCTCTCCTTTTCATCATTCTATTGCAATCTCACGTTTCGTCAGAGATTTGCGCAGCGTCCACCAATAAGGATGCCCTGACGTGTTACAGGATACGTGCTCGAAACTCTAAATGGGAGCGTGACGTATCTTCCGGGCGGAAAGCAGAAAACACGCTGACGTAAAATCCGTTGGACTGCACGCTAATGAAATTTTTATCGCGGGAAATGAGACACAAATTAATCTCCGAGAAAGTTCGCGTCAAGATTCGCATAATAATCCGAACGATGATAAATATTCATAGATCCTGGCAAGAAGTTTGTCCCGTAGGACCGATCGATCCGAACTGGGAGTGGGAGTGGGAGAGGGAGACGAGAGCAGGAGGATTATTAAAAAAATAATTTCAAAACTTGACTATCTTGCGGCCTTGGAATTATTTTTAAAATTACTTATTATTCTGAATGTCAGAATGATCGTATCACGGCATTTTTTTTTCCCATCGATCTCATCGGAGTAAACAAATTGTCCACGGTTCAAATACTTCAATGATATCGTTATGTTTAGCTACTCGCATTGACGACAGTATTTGCATATTTATAATTTCAGATTTATCATTTTAACATCCACTACTATCGATCGATCTAAGAAAAACAGAGCCAAGAACTGCCAAGTGGAATTCTACATATTTTTATGCTGGCAGAGAAATCATGACTCGATCGTATTCGATTTCTTTCAATGAGAATACATTTTCTAAGGAAAATCAAGCTAGAACGACAACTTCTATCTAATCTGTGCCTTAGAAAATTAAAGTGTCGAAATAAATCCAGAGAAACTTTAGAAAATTTCGATCTTGTTAAGAAACAAAAAAAAAAAGAAAGAATTTTATAGAGGGTCGTTCACAGTTACCCGATCCTTCCACTTCTACGAGTGACTTTTACGAGGAACGGAAATTGAAAACTCACGTAACTGGAATATGAAAACAAGTCAGGAAATTAATCATTCGCGAAAGAATTACCTCGAAAGAGTTCTTCGAGCGAAAGAGTTCTTTTTTCAGATCTCAGGATTAAACGCTATTATTTATTATTCTTTCTCAATTTCTTAGCTGGAGCCGTAAAAAGATTTTAAAGTGCCCGTGACAAGACAAACAGTGGATATTCTAATTTTCCTTTCGAAACTTGAATTTCTCCCTGCCATAAACTAACCGGCTGATTGATTTCATTTTGGCTGGAGTCGTCTTAAACGACTCTTCTCCAGCTGGTACAATGCTGAGATACACATGTGCTCTGATTATTCCCGAGATCCAACACTGCTACGAAACGAAACAGAAAAAACATCTATGCCGTCGACTTACCTTGAGGGAGGCCATGTCAGACACGGATCGATGCGTCTGAATGGTTTCCAGCTGGTCTAAACACCAGTCCAACTCCTCCATCGTTTCCACCGCCAGCTTCTGATAGGGCTCCTCTGAAAGACAGAAGGAAACGAAGACATTAGACGCGGTGTTCGTGTGAAATTGAAAGCGACTGAAATCTTTGTAAACGGAGTGAAGTTCATCGCGTTACGAAAGGGCCGTTGGTGGGTTGAAAAGGAGAATTGGAAGAGCCTGAAAGGGCGTTTTCGACGAGAATCAGAGACAAAGGCGGAAGCGGCGCTAATTAAACGCCCAACTTCGGATAATGAAAGAAACTCTGATCATCTAAATATCTTTGTAATTTCAAATTTCAAATTTCAAACGAGAAACAAAGAATTAAACAAATTACGAAACGCCAAACAGAAAGCGAAATTGGTTTCAATTTAAAATTTGTACATTTATTTATAATATTTTAGAGGTCTGAATGAAAAAAGGTTAACAAGATTAATACGAATGGGAAGCAAGAAATTAAATTAAATTAAATTAAATTAAATTAAAATTGGATATTACCTTTAGTTAAAGAGGAAAGACGTAAACAGAAAAATGGGGGAAACATCGAAACGAAAATTAAAAGCGATGGATTGACGTCAAAATATCGGACGGGTGATATTGAAAATAAGCAATATATAAACCAAATCAGAATATTTCAGGGTATTTCAATTTGAAAATGTTTTGAATTGAAATTCACCGAATTTTGCTTTCACGTTAAAACTATAATAATCCCGAATATAATCTAAATGAATTTCACGAGCGTAGAATACTCGGAATCTAAAGGCAGTGTACCGATCAAAAGATTCATTGATATGGAAAAATTGTGTTTCTTACCCCCTGGCGCCAGTATTCGTGGTTGCGGCGTGCTACTCCCTTGCGCCGCGCTACTTCTCCGTGATCTACAGGGAAAACAATTCAAATAGAATGTATCGTTATAAGGTATCGTCTTAAATCGAAGACGATTGAAATTTTCAGTAGAAATAGAATGATTGTCACTTACTTGTTCGGGGGTACATTTGTGAGCGAGGCAAAGTTGTTCCTGACCGAGCGCAGAGACGCGAGGATCTGCGCGAATGGCGTGACGATGAGCTCCTCGCCATGGCTGCAAAACGAAACAAGAAAAAGTCAATACGCTGAACTTGGCGAAAGTCGAGGATTAACCGGAAATTCGAGGGATCAAGCGGTTAAGCGTTCACGATGTGGCGGACCCGACGCGACGTCCATTGCATTTTCGCAAAGCTGCGCTCTATTGGCATGCAAGCACACCATTTCCAAGTAGCGAACTGTACATCCTTTGTTTCTTCTGTTACATTACTTATGGCATTAATTTTGAAACATCGTCTGTCCGCTTAGTTTCTTGGCATTTGCGAAATGCGAGAAGAATTTCAAATGAGATCAACCAAGATACTTACAAGTTTCACTCTTTAAAGCTGTTTAAATAATTAACCATGTAACAGAGCTTTATGAAACAAGTTGTTGCGTTAGTTTTAAAGTGCGTCAACTTTTGGAATTGTGATAAAAATGATCGACGTTCAATCGACGATCGTAGGTTTCCAATTAAGAGTAGGAATATCAATTGGAATACTTGCCGGCAAAATTGCTTCCACAAAAGAACTCTAGGTCGTCTTTATCGTCGAGGAAAATCCCGGAAAGTTTCCCCGTTCAGGGGAACAGTCAAAGAACTTGGAAAGCTCAAGGGAAAGTAGGTTACATTAAACGATCTTGCTCGACCATAAAGCGTGTCTTTTTCGTTGCTAAGAAGACGTCTATGTCGCGCTATAGAGCTCCAAACGAGGAACTTGCGTCACGTATAGATGTGTATCTATGTATTATATATAGAGTGTCTATAAAGTCTGTGTGCAGTTTCAAACTTTTATAACTGTCGATGCACACGCTACGAAAGATTACGACGAAAGACAACGAATAAGGAGTTTGATATTTCAGTTGGAGCTCGATCGAAATCATTTCGATTAAAAGATTTTTCGGAAACAAATCTTTTTGCTACTTGTTTCGATAAAATTTATATTTTCACCTGTTCCAAGTGATTAATGCGATATTTCTATAACCTGTTTCATCCCATGTTTCGTGTATTTGAAATTGTAATTATTACCGGAAGAATATTCTCATACAAGGAATAGGTTACGAATAATTTTGCCATCATTTTCTGTTTTCTTGCGTAATTCTAAAATAATACATTTTAGCACAATTTTTCTCGCTCAAGCAGTTCTTTGATACAATACTTCCTCTTAGACAAAATTTTCATTAAAATTAATGGCTTTTGGCGGAATGCGCGGATGCGTATAGTTTCATATTAGAGAAAAGCTCGAATACGATTGACGCACGTACAATGTATAACGTCACCGGTGCGGGCGGACGCGGCGTTCCGTGCGGCCCGGCCGGTGTGCACCAGCTGGGAATGGCTAAACGAAATTTCGTATTCTCTATGTGAAATTTGATAATCAAAAACGAGACCATATTTTATGTGGCACACAGATACGTCCACGACTTTGTATCACTCAAATTTTTTATTGCAAAAACCAACAACGCTTGTTTTCGTATTCGATTTAACGCATTTCTACTTTATGTGTTATTTGAAAACTGTATAGTTATATTCAAAGTTTTAACGTTACAATTGCCGCCATTTAACATTTCAATATTTGATTCAACGACAAAAAGTTTAGCGAGTAAAATGGGAGAATCGAATTTCACGATAGCGCTGGTTCGTTATCTAAAACGAAAATCAAACCTTGGCTGAATCTCGCCTAATGAAAGCGTAATTAACGAATTGACTGCAATTTCCCTTCCATTCAAACGAGGTCGAATAACAAAGTTTTCGTCGTAAACACATCTGATTCGACGATTTCATTTCTCATTCTGCGAGTTGTTTTTTTTTTTTATTAACGCTGACTTAATTCTTTCTACCGATACTTATGGTATAACGTGTAAATATTTGTCTAAACATGGAAGACTAAAAAATAATAGTAACATCTAATTGGAATAAATGCGCGATAAAATGAATTTTAATTAAGGTTCTACCAAAACGAATATAAACGCTTTGAAACGAATTCTGCTTGAAAATAGCAATAATTTTTTATTTGTTATTTAGTATTTGTTTCTCAACAAGTTAAAACTCGCGCGTAGGCCAGTAATAATAGTAATAATAGCTAGTCTGGAAAACTCTAACCGAGTTTCTGGCCTTTCTCCAACGCACGAATTTATGTTCCTTGACACTCGTTTACTTGATTCATTATGGAGATGCATCAAACCGATAAACATGCGGGTAATAAATGTTGAAGCCATCCATGAATGAGTTCCTTGAAATTTAGCCAATTATTTCCGTCGTTCCGTTGAATTGCGAAATATTTTGCAGTCGGTATTACTACTAGATTGTATTTTTGTCGATTAAATTTATACTGAATTTGCGTCACTCGAACAGTTTAATCACGGCAAAGTTTTATTTATGAAATACGACATCCATATTTATTCTAAAAAACGTTGACTGCTTTTTCAACAAGAAGCGACAAAATTATTACGCTTCGACTAAAGAAGATTATCTAAGTACAATATTATCGATAATTGAAACTTTATCAACTCTGCGTGGATGGTGTCGTTTGGCGCTTTTTTAATCAAACATTGTCGTCGATTATAATTCAATTAATCGTTCGCTAATCGTTCATCAAAATGTATTATCAACAATTCATCAACGTCGATCAATCTTTAATGCTCGTCAACACTCGATTCCTCTTTAGCCAAGGATTACCGCGAATTATAATACGATTACAGTAATTCCCAGGAATGATCGATCAAATCGAGCTCTTATCAGAACTCGTCGACTTGCACATTATCGACAATCGACCTTAAATCGAAAAGAACCGATAAACGGTCGACAAGACGGGTTGCGCTAAAAATATAATTGTCGATAATGACTCAACAATAGACTTTGTTAAACACCAATAAAAATCAAACGATAACAGTTGTCGTCAAGTATAAATAAATACACTTTGTAATTCTTGTAAAAGTCAGGTACTCGTTACGAAAGTGAATAAATTTATGATTAACGAGGGCTGTTATCGTTTTATTTCGACGTTGTTGGATCGTTACCGACGATTATACACACGAGTATGTATATTTAATATACCGTGCGGGTCGTTCATCCTAGGTATCCTAGAGATTCGCCAGTATTACAAGCAGGAAGCAAACAAACCTTCGTCAACCCCGATTCACCGAGGTCTCAGAAGTCTCCGACACGACCAGTAATTACTAAACTGCCTCGCGACTGATTGTCGACCTCGATTCGACACTCTCGACTCCTCCAACAATCATCGTCCACTTACAAGTCTCTCTTCGGTGGCGACTCGAAGCACTGCTCCCAGAAGAGAGCCTTCCTAGACGATCTAACCCGGAGCGTGGAGGCCGACTGAGTTCGAGGCAGCCCTCCGGAATTTCCTGCGCCGCCTCCTGCACCGAGCGATGGCGAACTCATGCCACCGCCGCATCTTTTCAGCCCACCGCTGGACTCGGAGAAGTCCATCAACCCTCCGCTCGAGCCCGACATCGTTAGGCTTCCCTGCACCTCGCTATTCGCTGCATTTCACTCCGATCTCTGCTCTTTCGCTCTCTGACACATTTCTTGGCGAGGAGATTGCTTCTCGTTCCTCGCTTCTCACTTCTCTCTTCTCGCTTCCTCGCTTGCGCAGTTCGCAGTTTCGTCTTTGCGATTCTCTTCAATTAAGCTGAAGCGATCCGGATGTTGGAGAGTTGTGACGGGTTTCGCCCTCGATCCCTGTCCGATACGGCAACTTAAGAAACACGGGGTGGACGCGTGCTGGCTGAACGCGGCGCTAGTTGGCTGGCCGCTGATGGAGAACACGTTCCTTGGAACACTTTCGTCTCTTGATGCAACGGAATTTTCTTTACGATAGAGTGGGTTATCTTACAACCAAATTGGACGCGTCTCGTTTCTGCTCGCCATTCGACAATAGCGAGGCGCCGCCGATCTCCTCCGATTCCTCTTACGATTCCAATCTTCTAGACGCTATTCTCCACAACACTTTTGTCCATAAATTCACTTTGGAAGCGAACGAAACCACGGGTGAAACGTCATCGAAAACTGTTCTCGAACCGACACTTCCAGAGACACTCTTTTCACGGATGTTTGTTTGAAACTTTAGAATTTCGTGTAAACAATATGTCATCTTAAGCGAAGGGTTCAACAATTTAGGTAAAAAAAAAGAATATCCAACTGAAATTGGTGCGCGAATCGATCACAAGCGATCTACTTCATTCGTGAAATCCACTCCCAAATAAACCACGACAAGTTTTCCACCTTGTATTTACTTATCTTGTCGCTATACTTGAGTGGTTCGCTTTATCGGTGATTACGGCGATAGAGTTTCCATGCAATCTCGAATTTCTGTAGAAACAAAAGATTTGATTTGTCCGATTTGAAGGACCGAATTAACCGAATATGTATTATTATCGTAGATCGGTCTGTGTCATTAAAGGAAGAATGGGCGACGCACGATCTTCTCGTTAGTGGAATTTGCGAGTGATCGAATACTGATCCTCCATTAGACTGATTGAATATGAAAAGGACCGTTACGCAGTTGAATTGGCGTCGCGTCGCGTCGCGTCCTGTCGATTTATTCGTCAGAAGTATGTGGGCGTCGCGTCGCTTTGCTTCCACAAATGATGTATAGCACCAACCACTAGAAACGAAGCTACAGCGAGTTCAGCTTTTAGATAGTCTTTTAGGTAAACTTGGCTGTCTTTCAAATTTCCAAGAAATTTCCAAGTAATCGATAACCGAAATTCTCTAGCAAAATGATCGATAATAATATAAGATATAGGGGAGGGGACGGCAGTGGATAGCATTAGAATGGAACAATAGAGAATCAGTTTTATCGCGAACAGGTCGCATAAACTGGGCCAAGTACCAACTTAACCAAATGAAACTAATTAGGCTAGACCCTCGCTACTTGTTGGCATCGTGTCTCTTTATCTTGGAATTTAAGCGGCACAGTGACACTAAATTGGAACGCACGCTTTGGTTAATTCTCGGTGTTTGAATACGCACTGCTTGTTCATTCAAAATGCGTCCTTGAAAACGCTTTAATGCAGAGTAAACGCTTAATGGCTGAAAACGTGAATTATGATTATTATTGTAATATTAGGTAATCGAATGAGTAACATCGATACTCGGGAGTTACGTAACGTATCCATCAGTGTCGATAGGTATTTTAGCATGTTAATATTATACCATATCTTCGGACAAATTCAATCAGTCTATTGCTGAACAGTATTTATATTTTTTGTTCCGCATCCAACTGTCGCAGAAGAACAGGAACCATTAAGAGACGATATAATGCACGATATTCCGGTTTTCGTAATACTATCGTACGTGAATTAATGAGCACAAGGATGTTCAAGGGAAACCGGTATGCAAAGACGACGCGGTCGTTTAACGTCAAGTGCAGCCACCACGGTTGTCTGACTGACTTCCGGAGGAACGTAAAGGCGAACCAACCAATCACCGACATTTAAAACGAAAAATTGACGGTTTCCAGGCACGGAAGTATTTTCGCGTCGACAGCCACAGCGAGGAACGTCGAACTCGTAGCCTCCAGAGTTTACAAAAACGACTCGAAAACACGTTTCTTTCTACACGACATCGCGCATCAGCCAGAAACCGGAGAGATGGCTGACCTTTCCAGCCATCGAGAACTGACGCAATCCAACAGGAATCCTCGCCAACTCTTTTCACGATCGTTCCAGCTAGTCTATAAATACATTCGGATCGTTTCCTGCCAGTGGAAAGGTACACGACACTTCTCATTACCTACGTCTTCCGATTCTTGCTCCTTCTACCAATTCGAATCGAGTATTACGGATCACATTCGAGCAAAATTTTCAGCAATTTTCTGCTCAACAACGGTAGGCTAGCCCTAACGTTATAATACTACATATACATATTTCTTCCTAGTAAACTATCGCGACGGACCGATAAACCCATTCGATTCGCCGACCTAACGTCACGGCGAATCTCTGATAGGGAACTGAAATAGATTAGGGGAGTTGGATTATCGGGACGAGTTCTCTTTCGTGTATCGCGATAACGATAAGGATATATATCGCCGATGAGCCCACTTGATCTTCCGAAATTTTACGAGGGTAAATATACTGCCATCTATACGGTACAATGTCGATCAATCGAAATGTTGATCTCGATTTCAGGAAAATACAGAATAGAGAAGCTTCGTAATCAAGCAAAAATGACAAATTTGGAAGTTATACGGGACGCGATACTAGCGCCGCGCCGTCCACGTGACTTCCACGGCTATAACCGAAGTTATATTCGACAATCTTATCGACCTCGATTCATATAATGTCCAAAAATAAAGATTGCTGGTTAAAAGTACGACAACTTGCTACTGGTTAGTTAACGGTTTCATTGTAGTCTACGAGCACTTTTGTTTACTTTCAGGATAAAAGTAGCGCAGTTTAACATTTTTTACTATTACACAATTTCGCGATAAGTTTTATCTGAACCGATAAAGGCAGACAATACAAATGCAGAAATGGTAGATATCTACATAATGCAGTCGCAAGGTCTTTTAACGTTGTTTTCACGAGACGTCTTTTACGCGAAACGGTCAATTTCACGTATTATCCTCCGTGTAACGCGTAATACATAATAATTCACGATAATATTTACAGGTAATATTTTCGCAAATAAAGTAGCCAATATTATTGAGTGGAAACATGCACGACAAGTGAAACAAAAATTGACTAAAAGTAGCAAGAGTTGTAGGGAAATCTAAATTGGATCGATTGTTAACTTTATACTAATAATAATGATAATGTTTGTAACGACTAGATGCGTTTTTAGTTTGCTCGAAATCAAACCTACGGCCCAATATTTTCGAGTCTGCATGCTACCATGTTTTTTTGCGAACCGAATGTACTCCGGAGAATATGGTATTTGTTTGAAAGTACAGTCTGTGCAAGCGATCTAACGGCTGATGAAATTGCACCGAGAGTCGTCGAAATCGCAAAACGGGAAACGTTGGCCGTCGGTGATTGCAATTTCCGTTCGGTCGCGTTAATTCCAGCCTCGTTATTTCAACGAACGACGCGATTCCGACAATCGAGACGAGGATCTCGATCCAGGAGCCGATTACAATAAAAATGATATGATTTAACAACGAAGCGTTTGCTCGTTCGATTCTTTGATTTTTCAAGGAAACGAAATTACACGAATGCGTTCGGAGCTTTCGGCTTGGAGTTTGCATGAACGTGGAGTTTCAAAGTTGATTTCAAGGTGCAGTTAATTTCGGTGGTTAAACGGACCGAAAGCCTCCGAGTTTCGCTTCTTCTTCGATCGATGATAATCGAGTTCTCTGGGAACAAGGACGATCGAATGGTCCAGAAAATTTGTTGATAAATTCAACGCGTTAGACGTGCTTTAAGATTATTTCTATCGTATTCGATGGGGACAATCTCTAGAAATAACGAAATACCAAGGTAACAGGAAAACGAAACAAAACGGAAATAGTCCCGATTTTCATTCGTAAATATTTAAAGAGCGGAGCTTGCAGATGATAAGAGGTAGTTTTCTATGAATGAGTTGTCTGTCGGCCGTACTCGGCAATTTTCAAATATTCGGAACTCGTAGCGTATTTATTGCATATCGATAAATACGAACAAAACAGGAGCTGCTGATGCTGATGCTGATGCGTGCATACAATTCCATAAATATTCAGTGTTTTCTATTTCGCGTCGCGATATACAGGGTGTCCGAAAACTCGGGGAGGAGCCGGAAATGGGGGGTAGCTGAGACGATTCTGAACAACAATTTCCTTTGCAAAAATGTCGGATGGGGCTTCGTTAAGGAGATATTAAGCGAAAACCCCGACCAATCAGAGCGCGCGTAGACCGTTGGAGCGGCCGCGGTAGCGAAGGCTACGCGCTGGCGGCCGCGCTTGTAC
>NC_071981.1:4597890-4604922 GCF_026283585.1 Hylaeus volcanicus | reverse complement strand
TGAGTTAAAGGCAGCCAATATTGTTGAGGATAGCACGTCGCCGTTTGCTAGTCCAGTACTGTTGGTTCGGAAGAAAAGCGGCGAGATACGCATGTGTATCGATTATCGCGGCGTCAACAAAGCTATCGTAAAAGATAGGTATTCATTACCCCGTATCGACGATCAATTAGATAGACTGAAGGGGCAGAAGTATTACACAAGTTTAGATCTTTTTAGTGGTTATTACCAGATTGAAGTAGAACGAGATTCGAGAGACAAAACGGCTTTTGTGACACTGGACGGGCACTACCAGTTCACAAGGATGCCTTTCGGTTTGTGTAGTGCTTCTGCAGTCTTTCAGCGCCTTATGAACACGGTGTTAGGCGCGATGCGTTACGATATTGCAATGGCTTATCTTGATGACATTATTATTCCGAGCATGACTGTAGACGAAGGACTGACTCGGTTGAGCGAAGTATTTGATGCCTTTAGAAATGCTAGTCTAACTATAAATTTAAAGAAATGTAATTTTTTAAAGTCGCGAATAGAGTATCTAGGTTTCGAAATATCGATAATAGGCATACCACCTAGCGAACGAAAATTGGAAAGTGTAAGCGCATTCCCGGAGCCGATAAATAATCGCGGCGCAAAAAGTTTTATAGGATTAGCGAGTTATTTTAGGCGATTCGTGCAGAATTTTGCGGTGATAGCAAAACCCCTAACCGATTTTCTGCGTAAAAATGCAAAGTTTTCTTGGGGTCTAGAGCAGGCTAAAGCATTTAACGAGATAAAGAAGAGATTGGTAACGAAACCTGTCCTCGCGATATATGATCACTGTACAGAAACAGAGGTCACACCAACGCGTGTACACAGGTTTAGGTGCGGTATTGCTTCAAAAGCAAAACGGAGGCAAATGGTACCCCGTGAGTTATTATAGTCGTAAAACGACGCCGAAAGAAGCGCGATACCATTCTTACGAGCTAGAAGCTCTAGCTATCGTTAGCGTGCTCGAGAAATTTAGAGTCTACTTAATCGGAATTTATTTTGTAATACGCACAGATTGTAATAGCTTGAAACTACTAGAAAACAAAAGGGATTTAAATCCGCGTATTGGTAGGTGATTTGTAAGACTCTCAGAGTTTAACTATACAATTGAATATCACAAAGGCGAGAAAAATCAAGTAGCGGACGCGCTAAGTAGAAACCCGGTCGGAGCAAAAGAAGAGAAGATGCTACGGGACTACCAGTCTTAGGCATTAGAATTACGACGGATTGGGTAGCTGCTATGCAGCGAGCAGACCCGAGGATCTTAGAATTACGAGACCGTTTAGAAGCTGGCGATCAAGACGCTCATGAGAAATTCACTTTGTACAACGCACGCGTATACAGGGTGTCCCAAAACTCGGGGAGGAGCCGGAAATGGGGGGTAGCTGAGACGATTCTGAACAACAATTTCCTTTGCAAAAATGTCGGATGGGGCTTCGTTAAGGAGATATTAAGCGAAAACCCCGACCAATCAGAGCGCGCGTAGACCGTTGGAGTTCGGACCGTTCGCTTGCACGCGAACAAGTGACTCGACGTGCATCGAAGCATCGACCTAGCGCGTAGCCTTCGCTACCGCGGCCGCTCCAACGGTCTACGCGCGCTCTGATTGGTCGGGGTTTTCGCTTAATATCTCCTTAACGAAGCCCCATCCGACATTTTTGCAAAGGAAATTGTTGTTCAGAATCGTCTCAGCTACCCCCCATTTCCGTCTCCTCCCCGAGTTTTGGGACACCCTGTATATTTATGGGGGATCTGTTTGGTGCTCGAAATAACAATAAAAATTCTACCGTTCGCTCGAATTCGGTCCACGTTATCGCGTCTAATCTAAAATTACATAAAAATAATTCCGCAATCGTTACTATACACGTTAAAAAAAAAAAAAGGTATCGCTGACAATTGACACAAAGTAATTAGAAATCGTTCGTTTATCGGATCGAATTAGGCGCAAAAAGTTCACCGAAATGCGCATAACAATCGAGTCAACAAACTCCAAGTTCCGTTATCTTCAACTCAAGTCCAGGCGTAATTAAGATTAAAAATATAATAATAATCGTGTTTGTCGAATAACGCACAAAGACGCGACACGTTCAAGTTACCAGTTATCCGGTTTTGGGATGAAAAATTATACATACGTGTATGCATGTACCTGGGCTTTGCTTGACAAGTGTTTTCAAAAGGTTGATTGCACGCGCGATGTAACCGATAAGAAAACAACGAGTTTCGAGCGAACGATTAACTTTTACGATAAACACAGTCTCCGAGAATTCGTTGTAAATCCCCATCCGGTGTTTTGATATCGAAAACGTCGTTTACACCCCCCCGTACACGCATCACTCTTACTTTCACAACGAAGGGTCGCGCGTCGCTTTGGTGACGTCAACGATTCAACTACGATTCGTACTGGAATCCCTGACGGATCCTCCGTCCTTCTCACCGAACGGTTACTCGAATAATCATCGAATTGCAATCGTGGAACGATGCGAACGGTGCGATTCGGTTGCGAATCGAGGTCCTCGCCCACGCGAGTGCTCGACGGAATGTGTAATCACGAGCAGCGAAGCGTCGGCGCGGCGTCGGCGTTGGCGTCGCGTCGTGCGACACGGGATCATCGACGAGCGATCGACGCCTCGCTGCATCGATCGCTAGAGGCGACGCGACGCGTCGACGCTAGGCTAGAGGTGAGAAAAAACTAGCGTGGAAGGTGTGTTTGAGCGTGGCGAACGTGACGCGTAACCGTAGATAAGGTGTACTACGCGCTGGAAAAGGTCGTCGCGCTAACGTCGTCGGACACCTCGTGTTCGCCGCGACGTCCAACTGGCCAGGGTGTTCTGGTTTCGCAGAGATTTCACTTGACGTTGCGGAGAGGGGAATAGAGGGGCAGAAGGGGTACGATTTGCGCGGGAAACTTGCGCGTTGTTCGTCGTTTCTCTCGCTCGGACCAAGTCTCTCGCGTTTACGCGTTTCGCTCTACGACTAGTTTTCCTACGCACCCCCTACCTCTCTTCTTCGTCTATCCGGATAGCTTGTATTCAACTTGTAACTTGTAACTTGTAACTTGTAACTTGTAACTTGTAACACCGTGCCTGTCTGAAATATCGTCCTTTCCTAGCTTCTCTTTTTCAATGAACCTACGAAATGGAGTAGCTTGCGCGAAACATCGGATAGCTGGAAATTCCGGTGACATTAAAAACAAGTTTCACCGTCTCGCTAACGACAAGTGCGCAAAGATGCAACCGTGAAATGTATACTCTGTCCTTTATACAATTCCTTCCTTTTCCTTAAATTTGTTCTTTCTATTCTCGAACCCACCCCTAAAACGTATTTCTAAACTGGATCCGAATTTCGACTCGAAAACAATCAGCGACATTTCTACCAAGTGTAAATATTAAGTGCTGATATTAATTTCAGTCAGTTTCGAGCGACTGAAATTGAACCCGAAAGAGCAGAAATTACATTCGTTGAAAATTAGAACGCGGCGCGCGGAACTCTGCGCAAATTTGAAACTTACGAGGTCGCTTGCCAATGAAATTATAGCAAACGAAAATTAAAGAGAAAATTAAATTTATTCTCCGTTTGATTCGGATTACGGTGTGTATGGGATTTAAATACGATCATCGGATCCAGAGAAACTGTTAACGTATCGAGTCGCATCAACGAGGAACGTTCGATGAATATTCAATGAATTTTAATGTCCTATCCGTTGAGTCTTTGATTAATATCAAACGATTGAAACGTTTGATTTGAATGAAACGATAAATATAAAACTTTTAAACCTTATCCTCGTTTAGAACTCGATTTCGTTCGCTGTCGAAAACTTGTCGACGTTTACCAACAAAAACACACAGACACCAACGTTTGACGATCAACAAATTTTAAACAATCTCGTCTGCAACAGGTTCGCTCGATTAAGCAACAAACAAATAAACAAATTCGTTCCTACTTTACCCGTATGATTAGACGTTGAATAAATCATTGTTTTCTTTGTTATTGTAAATTGAACGACGCGCAATACCGACCGAGCGACTGGTAACGTGGTAACTGGTCACTTGGAGCGAAACGAAGGCAGGTACTACAACGACAGACAGCATGCGCGAGATAGTAATTGCCACGTACACAGTTGAAAGAAACCAGCCATGTATACAGGGTGAGCCAGGAGAAACAAACGGAACAACTAAATATCTCTGGTGGGATTAAAGATAAGAAAGAACGTTCAACGAGAACATTGTACCTTTCGAAAGATCAAATAAAAGTAAGCCCAAGTAAACAGAGTTTCTATTTAACTCTAGTGTTTGCGGTTGGTTGTCCCAAGGATATCCACGGTTATCCACGTTTATCGTCATTCTTTTTCATCTCGATAGACGTGTTACTCGTAGTCGGTTACTCGTGGTTCGCAGCCTAGACGGTGCTCTATTCCTAATGACCTAATGTCTTGACGTCCAACAGCGGTAGTTATTCGAACCAACACTTGAATCGTTCTTAATTCATTGAATTCCTTAACTGCACCTATGCGATCGTGTCATTGCGACTAGTAAAACGACGAGGCCAAGGAATTCGAGGCGATATCATGGATCAGGTTCGCTGCCAAGGCCAACGACGAACGTCTCATCTTTAATAATCTTAATAGTTTTACGCCGGGGACAATTGCTTTAAGCTTTCAATCTTACGAGTCTAACACGTTTATCGTTCCACAATTTTTCAAACATAACCACCGACTACGAATAACAATCTTGACCTGTTGCGCGACCAAGTAGTTTTCGTGAAAGCGAGACGACGCGACGCTTTCAAGAATAAAAATTTATAGCATTTCATAGTTTGTACGTTTAACGGCAGAAATATCGATAACGATGGCATTCATGGACGGGCTGAGCAGCGGAGTAGGTACCGTTGTCAACAATTCCATTAAAGTGTTATTAATGTCGAGTGAAACGTAATAATTAACTAGAATCGTCTCGTTCGACTGGTATCGTTATATGAGTCACAAGTTACAAAATAGTCTGGTAAATAAATAAATTACTGGCTAGAAGGGGGAGCGTTATCGATTCCCATTTCGATCCGTAGAAATCGAATTTACTTATTTACTAAATAAATAAGTAAATATCGTAACCAGAATAATAATATGAATCGTAGCTCGAAAACGCGATTCCTCGATGCGACTCTATGCGTATCTAACCACGACAGATGGAGTAAAGTGAATACACTGCGTTACCTACGTACGTATCATCTATGTTTGCTCTACTCGAGATAAAAATATTTGCACGCGGTGCACTTCCATTCGTGTGCACTCTGCACTCTGCACTGTGCATTCACGTTGCATTCGTTGCACCACGAAAATCAGAGCGCAGTCGTTTAGATTGCATTTCGAATTCGAAGCACTTGTCCACCTGTCTCCGTTAGATATGTCTGTGTTCCTTATTAATGGGAATTCAAAGACATTGGTATAAAACAAACCTTTTTCTCTATCTTTTCGAGTTTTTTTAATCAAGAAATAAACTTAAATAAATAAAATCAACGACAGTCTCAACTGGAATTTCATAATCTTCTTTTCGTAATGCACATTTCTATTACACGTATGTTGATTTCTATTATCAATATTCCAAAATGGATTCGAGGTAGGAGAGGCACGGTTCCAAGGTATCCATACGCTTCCATTGGCACTCGAATTAGCGAGCTCGTGCGAGAAAACACAGCTGAGCCGATTGATATTGCGTGGCACGGTATTTCAGGAATCAATCATATTTCTTCCATCAACGGTGTGTACTCCAACGCAATTAAAATTGTTCAAATAAGAGACTCAATTCGAGAGATTGATCGTGCACTATCTACAATTTCAATTGCTCGAGGTGATGAATTTTACATATTCGGAGATGTGTCAAATTTGTATCGAAATAAAATTTCACAAAATTTCAAATTTCAAAAAAGAAATAAAAAACAAACAACTGCTTATTCGATATATGTATGTATATTCTCACAATTCGGCAAATTAAAGAAAGCGCATGGCAAATTTGATTCGCACAATTGATTCTCTTGTCGATGAATAATCCTTCTTCTCATTTGTAATTCTACTACTACCACCACCATCTTTGTAATAAGCGGCAGACGTTAACAATTATTCCAATTAAAGAAGCATTTTCAAGCGTACAGTTCGCAACTATAGCGACTGCGGCATACCCAAATTATGTAATAATGCGACTTACCTAAACTGATCGGTAAATATCCTGAAAATAACAATTCATTTTTATTCAAAAACGTTTTACTATGCTCGACATGCTGTTAATAACTTACGTATAGCATACCTCACTCTATGACAAACAAACTTAAATAAACAAAATAATCTATCGCTTTAGCATTGTTTTATGTTTTCTATTGTTCTAAATAATTTCGCAAAAGCTGGCTGCCTGAATATTTTACACGCTATACGCTCGCCTAAGTAACGACGCCTATTATTTAAAAAAAAAAAAGAAGTTAGTAAAAGAGATTAGTAAAAACTCTTTTTAGCGTTTTTCTACATTTCCTTGTAATCTTTCTTTCTTTTCTACGCATTTTGCATTGTTTCGACGTTGTACAGTATTTATTGTTGGTGAAATAATAGTGGTGCAACGTGTCGATATTTGAAGAGGAACAGTGTTGTTGCGTTTTATTCTCGTGTATAGATATGTGTGCTTGCGCGTATGCGTATGCGTATGCATAGGCGTGTGCGTTGTGCGTGTGCGAGAGTGTGCTCAAACATCGATTTGATCGGCCCAATTCCGTTCAATTTCGTTACGACAACAATTGTGTGCTGCGAACAGTACCGTAATAAAAAAGGGTCTAGAAAAATTGCAGCTAACTTTCTAACGCGAGTAGAGGAGAATGCTCGTTGCAATTTTTCAGATTTTATTTTTCAATGTATCGAATTGAATCGATACTCGATCGAATCGATTTCTCAGCGATTAATTATCACAACGGGGGCGTTGATTAGTCTTGTGTGTGTGTGTGTGTGTGTGTGTGTGTGTGTGTGTGTGTGTGTGT
>NC_071981.1:4583115-4597880 GCF_026283585.1 Hylaeus volcanicus | reverse complement strand
GTGTGTGTGTGTGTGTGTGTGTGTGTGTGTGTGTGTGTGTGTGTGTGAAGTAAAACGAGATTGGTAATAGATAATATGGATCGAGTACATACGCTCGCTCAACAGGAAGCTCGGTCTCTTTGAACCTGCAACCCAAGGATCACATACATGATATCGTCACAAATCACACCCGATGGTCGCGCTTAAAAATAAGCTCATTCCGACGATGCAGCAAACCGTAAATATATCAAGTGTCGTTAAACGAGCAAGAAAATGTAACTCAAGTACAGGATAATTTATTTTTGATTTGTCGTCCTTTAGAGCAGCGAATCAATCGATACCGAAGCCTTTAGAGCTTATTGTTACACTAAAACTGTCGCATTCTACCTACGAAAGTTGAATATAAATTTACAAATTTCCTCAACAATACACGGACACTACGATTTATCCGAAAGAAATTCTTGGCGAGTTTTCATTCGACACATTGCTGCACCGCACGCATCAAATAATCAATTTTAATACGCATTGTTAAGCGCCACCACCACAACGAGAAGCTACGATAGATTACAAGCTACACATACAGAGTACAGAGAGAGAGTACTAGACTGTTTCCGTACAGCTATACGCGATAACGCGACGGTTCTCGTGGGATTGTGCTCGGATCAAATATCTCACACTGATATTTCATTGTACAATTGTTGGGCTGTGCAATCTGCAGCCCTGCGTGAACATTTTGGTGCGAATGCAAACAAAAAATCCACCCGTGACTACGTCTAACGATTATCCAATTTTAGACCAAACACATCCTGCTCTACCAACATTTTCTTTTCAATTACAATTAAACTGCCAAATTTCATTACAATTTAGAATCACCGAATCGGATTGCAATCGATATTTTTTCTCGACTTTTCAATATTAACGGCACTACGAACCGTGGTCAGACGTCCAGACTATACGAAGAAAAACCGTTTATTATACATATAACACTGTAAATTCAACGAAAAAATAATTTAAAGTTCGTCTTTACATCGATGTCCGTTCTAGTTTACTCACGTAAAAACATTTGTAATCGACCAACTTTCGTCTTGATTTACTTTTCAACTGCACCAGAAAATTAATCGAATAACTGAAAACTAATCAGCTTCGTAGAATTAAAATATCGTTCGTCGTTTCGCAGAATTTTTATTCCACCCCACCCCCAAATCCTGTTTCTTTGTTTGTTTGTTTGTTTGTTTTTTTTTTTTTTTTTGAAACAGATGTTTTACGTTACCGATTAAAAGATACTCTTATTATATGTTTTATCGATGCTACGAAGAGGACGCTGTCGTCGTATCTTCAACTGTAATATCGACTAACGCGGTGGAAGTTACGCTATCGATAGAAGATACTCTTTCACGGGTGCAGCCGATATTCTAGTCGTTACAGTAGATCCCTATTGGTAGGTAATGCAGTCGAGACGGAAATAAAGATATCGTCGTAACATCCAAGAGATGGTAAAGAAGAATCGATAGAATTTGAATGCATGCTTATTGCTTACACTTGACGTGATAGCGCGAAATAGACGATAAAATGATGTTATTCCCAGCTCGTATTTATTTTCTAATTATCGTTTAATTATTCACCAACACGTGCATCTCGCGTTACGATATTCCAATTATCATCGGCTTGTGTAAATAGGCTCGTTAACGGCACTGGCGCCGTCGCAAGAGAAATCCGTGATTTACGTAGGCGTAAATTACAGCCAACTCGCCTAATTATGAACCATAGTTTGGCGTTGAATAACCGATAATTACTAGAATTCCTCGCCAACATGACGATCAACCGACAACCTCGATGAACCGATCAATGTAAATACATGATCGAGTTGCAACGTGTTTTTTAAACGTGTAATTAAAAAGTAATCAGGGTCGACCGAGATCGAAAGTAACAATCTTTCGTTAGAATTGAATTTTTCAAGAACCAAAGTTGCAATGTGAAAATATATAAAAACCGTGAAACATTGGTTTGCTTTTTCGAATACGTAACAATTATAATATTTATGCATATGTACTTTTTAAAATTTGTATAACTTTTTTTTTTATTGGATGAACCGATCAAATCATTGCCTGTATTCTAAACTTTAAAGTCTGGTTGATACGTCGACGTCTGACCGTGGCTGACCACATCTATCAAAAGTAGAATATGCACCGGGTATCAGGCAGCTTGAATGGTAAATTTTAACGATCGATTTTAAAATAACAATGTCGACAATACCATCTGATCGAAGCTGAACAATGCGGTTGTTGATGCGCGGTATTCTACGTCTGCCGCATTTTTAAATTTCGCCAAAAAATTAAAAGATCGACACACATTCCTCTAGACTTTCCACTAAAACGTAAACTTCTTTTTGAGTTGTACTAACTCTTAAAAAAAAAAGAAACTCGACTAATTTTCAAATAATAAATGAGAAGTGATCGTGTCTCACCTTTCGCTAGCGATCGAACTGTTTCGAGACATCGATTTCGGTGACATCTCGAAATCGCTGTCGCTGCGGTAGAGGAAGCTCTCTCTTCTTTGTGGCAGAGTTTGGAGAACGAGGCCTGCGCTCGGTGAGGCACCACCACCTCCTCCGGCACCGCCATCCAGCGTCGAGGCGCCATTTTCCACATCGAAACTGTAAACAAACAAGAGTAGCGTTCGATTAATAATCGTTTCATTAGGAAACGAGTGTCAGCATCGAGTTGATAAACTTTCATAAAACCGTATAGGTTTAATGGTAACTTCTCATTGGGTTTTGCCACTTTCGGAAAATCCGCGAGAAAGATTACGACGCGATAAATAACCCACCAAACGCGTTAGTTAAACTTGTTCGTTATACTAACGACGGTATTCAAGTTTCGCAGTTAAACAGCGTCCAACTACCCACGGTATTTTTCCAGGCCCACGGTGCCTCATAAATATATCTAATTAAAGCCCAGCGAAACCGAGACACGACACTTTTCATCCTGCGAAGCCAGTTTATCGTACGCCATTTGAGATGACAGAAGAGCTTTGGCCTTTCGATTTAACAACTATCTCGTGTTATTCAACACGCTATTTCCAATGGCCAGAGTGAGCAATTTTAACAACTTGGCCGAATAAAGTTATACAAGTAATATTTATGGATCTTGATGCTGTACTTTTATTGCTACCAAGGGATAAACTAACGGAGATTGGGTTATTTTCTAACAGAGAAATTTGAACAAATGAGTTTTCTCGGTCTCGCTGAAAGAACGTAATACATCGTAAAATTAAATTCGTATGTATCGTTCGTGGTCTTAGATTCTCTTCGAAATATACAAAAAATATTGCACGGTTACTTTTTACAACTTTTCACTTAAAGGGAAATGTACGAGATTTATTTAACAGAGACGAATCGAAACATTGAAACATTGAAACATCGAGAACATTTCATGTTCATTTGGTAACTAATTAAACCGAGAAGAACGCCCAGTATTTCCAGTCGTATGAATTGAAATACTTTACCGAAATTTTAAAGGTCGACTGCGAAGCGTAATGCGCGAAAAAACGAATTTTTCGACTGACCGATCAAAACGATGATGAAATTTACCGCGACAATGGAGTATTTTCATGAAATAGGTCACAAAATTCGTCGACCCATTTAAACAAAATTGTTATGTTTCCGATTGCAAACTTCTTAAACTACTAACGAACGGACAGTTTAAAATTGCAAATTGTAATTTGAAAATCACACGTCGTTAAATTTGTTCGATAAAGTTGCCGTTTCCGAATGAATTATTTTAATTTCAATTTCAATTTCAATTTCAATTTCAATTTCAATTACCGATGGATAAATACAAAAATGTACCTTTGATCTTGGAATATATAAAAGGCTCGAAAGGTATACTACCGATAATTACTCTAAACACCAAATATCGAAAGTGAAAAGCAAAGAAAGCAAAGACAGAAGGAATTTCGGAGCGTTCGTTACCGATTTGCGTCTAAACTTGCTCCCGAAACAATTATCTGGATAGTAATTGTCAAGATTGCGATCAATTCGCTCGTTAAGCGGGTTTAATTACCAGCGTGGTGTAATTAACATTCTTTCGTTCTTATGCTCGTCAACGTTGTTCAGAAAACACGGTTTGTTTTTCTGTTTCGTACGATTGTATCGTTATACGTAATTATATAAGCCGTGATTAATACACCTTAAAAGACCTTGCTTTTCAATGATTAAGTAGTTGGCCATTCTGACAGTGGTTTATCACAGGACACGAACTACCAAATAAATGTCTGTTGTATTTAAAAAGATATTTTTATAGAACATGTCGAATACTACCTTGGACATTCTCGTTCGCTGTCTGGCCACGACAGGCCATTTCTACTGAGGATGACGCGTAAACGATCAAAGAATAGGTGTATAGTACGGCATTAGAAGCTTCATGCACGAGCACCGCTTCTTTTAATCGAAAAATATACGACGTAGCTATACGAATGCGATACGTACGATAATTAACGATTGTCTAAAAAATCAACGGGAAAAATATCAGTTTACAAATATTGTATCAGAATATTATTGTTTTATTCTTTTTTCTTTTTGAATTGACCATACCATGAAAATGAAACGAATGAAAATATTTTTCCGGTTGCGGAGAGTGCGTGCGATCTGGCAAGCTGCTGCAACAAGTGTTTCGTTTCAAAGTATAAACTCGTGGGCAAGATATGGGGGGGCAATCGTGGCGTTTATCTGACACGACCAAGCCTGAACAGCTAATATTAGTTTGCCGAGCAGAACCAATAACAAAGAAGTGATTAAAATGCACTTCCGTTTCTGCCGCGCCTGTAACGCCGCCGCCGACGCACCGCGGCCGTTACGTAAGAAGCGTGTTGTACTGCATCGAATACTGGTTAAGAGTAACGCGATCGGTCAACCAAGGCTCCAGGTTCTAGGCAAGTTCGACATAATTCGATCCAGACATTTTCCTGGGGAAACACAACGCTGCTTTCACCGAACAGACACGATTTTTCCTTTCATGATATAAACCTGCCGAATACTTTGGAAAATGTTGTACGAATGTTCCAGAAGAATACTAGTTAAGAGTAACGCGATCGGTCAACCAAGGCTCCAGGTTCCAGGTTCCAGGTTCTAGGCAAGTTCGACATAATTCGATCCAGACATTTTCCTGGGGAAACACAACGCTGCTTTCACCGAACAGACACGATTTTTCCTTTCATGATATAAACCTGCCGAATACTTTGGAAAATGTTGTACGAATGTTCCAGAAATATTCAAAATTTTTGTTTCGTTGTCTTACTATTTTCGTCGAGAATAATTTCGTTACGATCAGGTTGGAGAGCAAAGCAGAAGATTTTTCTTTCGCTCGACACTTTCTAGCGGATGTTCGATGTCTCTATCATTTATTTCGATAAAAACTTGATATCTTTGTAACGTAGAATTAAATTTGGAAGAGTATCGGAAGAGTAACCTGTCAAACGTGTGCGTCATGGCACACAGTATCATGTATCGCAGCTTGTATGCAACTGTACTTGTTTTCACTAGTAAAATAAATTGTCTCTGTCAAAGTGGATTTAGAGATGTTGACTGGATATTTTTGGTCTATTTTATTCGGCATTGTATGCCATCTAAATTCTTTAATCTCTTTTATGAGTCAACCGGTGTACGGTCCCGTAGTGCTTGAAATATAAAAACCGATCCGTGATAGATATCAGAATAAAGAAACTGTTGCTTGCGTTCGGTCTTTATGATACATTTTTTTCTCATCAAAAATTCACCTTTCACCGTCAGCTTTCCTGATAATTCTCATTTAATTATAGTAACACAGGATTACCGATAGATTTCTCAGAGTCGGCAATAGCTGCAACGTTAATTAAACTCTTCGAATGGACTAGATGGTAATCAACATATTAGCAATCCATTATCGGAAATTGAGAAAAGCTTGGACGGAAAATAATATCGATTATCGACCGTTCGGTGGACACGGTGTGCACTTAGAAGGGAACATATCCAATTGTCACACGTACATTTTGATCAAATTTATGCGGTAGGTAGTTCTCAACAAAATATTTGACACGTATTTTTTTTTTATTTACAGCTATTTTTATTTACAGCTTTTTTTTTTACAAACATTTTGCTAAATTTCTCACAAATCGATTCAGATAGAGATGCAGAGGCAGAGGTAAAATTATAAACAGTTGGTTTAATTAAAAACTCAGCTAACCCGAATCGAATCGAATCGAATCGAATCGAGTCGAGTCGAGTCGAGTCGAGTCCGTCGATCCCTAAACGAGCGGTAAATCTCCCTCGATCGTGAATCGTTGCGCCGCGGCGCCGTGATTAGGGTAATTGCGCGTGACTGTATCCGCGCGTAGAGTGTTGGGTTCCAGTCTCCCTCCGTAGACTAATTAAACGGAATCATCAGTCGGACCATTATTTCGAGCTCATTTCCTAATGGATTCTTTCGCTAACGGAAATGGCTAAAGGCTCGTTTGACCGGTGAGTTAAGGTCCAAGGAAAAGGGGGACTGGTAATAACTGGCCAGCGAAACGCAACGCAACGCAAACAGAATTTGCACTAACTTTTAGTCGTACGTTTTGTTCACGGTAACGCGCTCTTTTTCGCTTGGCTCTCGGTCACTTTAATTCAGAGATTAATTTGCGCGGTATCTTTGTCAATTCGAGTCTTAGTTAATCTGAAAAAAAAAAAACTTCACTTACGGGACGGCCACGTAGACCAGTTTAGGGTGCGGCTTCGTTCTTGATAAGGTCGACACGCAACCGCTGTGCCTTCTGAACGAAGTCAACGGAAGTGTCACTCTCATCGTCCCTGAATCTCTGCGTGCCAGTCTTGAGGAGACCTCGTGTGGCACGAGAATAGCGTAGTCGTTCATAGCGATGTCAATACCTCTCGCAAAATCAATTTTCCATCGACAATTGTCAACGATTTTTCGAACCGTTCGCGTTGCAACTTTTCACGTGCTGCATCACTCGAAACTCATTCATTCCTGACCCTCGAAATGCACCATCTTTCGCCGATTATTAGATACTTGTCGTTAGGATAACAGACGACCGATACAAACAGCCCAATTTGCCCTTTCGACATAGTTCCTCGAGAATTTCCCAACAACTTTTACTTCTAACGACAGTTAAAGGTTTCAATAAAACTTGACGCATTTGGAGATTCTAAAATTAGATTAAAAACAACATACGAAAGATAACGAATAGCGCTTATTTTCAGACTGCCGCACATGGTTCCAATGAAAGCAATCTTTGAAGCGTTAAAAAATCGCCGAGGGAACAAACTAGCGCGCGTGTTATTCGAAGAAACAATTTTCTTACGAGTAAGTCAATCATTTCCGAACTAATTTTCGCGAGAAGAAAACAGATTGCTTAGCGTGCACAGAAATATTCGAAATACACGTCACGCTTCTCCTTGGTGTTTCTGATGGATACGAAAATTGAATTCACCGAATAAAAACATAATTAAATCGATCAAAGTTAGTCGTATTCGGTAAATGAACGTTTGTAAGAATTTTTCTACGAGTCTACGAGTCTGTCTTGTAGAAATTGTATGAATAATTTTGATTAAAAGTAAAGTTTGTTCGGGAGTATGGAGGACCGTTAGAGGACCGTTAGAGGCGAAAACTTTGAGAGACATTGTTTTCGACGAGAACATTCGAGAAGACGGAAGTGGAAGGTAAATTTTATGGATAAGTCTGGGAATGAGATCAACGAGAAAATTGCACAGGGTAAAAGGGGAACGAAATGAAGGAGAGAAATGTTTTTTCATTTTACATTCAGATCGTCTCTCTAGCGATACTTGTCCGCGGACAAATGAACTGAACAACGAGCTCCAAAATGATATTCATTGGCTACGACATATTGAATTTTCTTTTATTTCATCCTGCATTTTCTTTCCCTTCGAATATTTCCCTAGCGTGCCTATTTACTTTGATCGCGTCCCCGTGAACATCCATTTCTCAACCTTCCAAATGTTGCGAATATTTCCGAAAATATTGCTTACGATAAAAGCATTTATAAAACAATAATATTTCTATTCGTTCGAGAAAAATACGAGTATTATACGCGCTATACGATAACATCATTTATATCCAATCGGTTTCTTGAAATTTCCATCTAGGAGGTTTACGAGCGTGGTGACTAAAGTTCAGATGGTAAAAAACAAATGTTTTGGTGATTGTCGAGTTACATCACGATAGATCTATCGCGTTCAAACGGTAGATTCTGTGTCGAACAGAACAGCTTCGTCGGGATTTAGTACATTTGGATTGGCTGAAATATTTAAAATGCTAGGTTGCACGGAAACACGAATTTTCATAGAAAGAATTTTAAACGATAACGATACAGATACAAATAAAATAACTCCGAAGCACAGGTAGGGAAATACATAATACACCTATTATAGAATTTGTTCGAGAGCTGTCTAATAAAATCAACACGTTTGCTATCGCGAAAACTCCTCGCTAATGCTTTCTACCCAGAGAAACGTGGAAACCTACGGAGCAACTGACAGAATCATTTCTCTGGTTGTAATCCTGTTCCCGGTTGAAAAACTCTTCTGTGAAACGTGTCGTTCTATAGAAAGGATTTCGCGCGAAACTAGGACACCGTTTTCCGAAAGAGGAAGCTTCTTTTTAAAAAACCATCTTGGTCCCGGGCTTCGATATAAACCCCAGAGCTGTTCGGCGCGAATGTGCTTTAACTCGTTTCACATTTTTTTATGGTTTCGAATTATCGAAACGATCGCGGTGTCGCGAAAACTATATATACACGTAAATATAAAAATACGCGACAAAAGGATTAAGATAAAGGAACAAAACGATAAAGATGCACGTCAAACGTCATGCGATCGTAAACGTATCACGCGCTTTTATTCGCAATTTTATTCTGTCGCGACCAGTATATTTCTACGCCGAATGCTTTTAGACGTTTTAGCTAATTTAGCTCGATCTCACGAGTCCGGATGAACTTTACATTTATCGGCGTTAACTTTTATTTATCATTGGCTTAACCATTCTTTGCACCTTCGTGGCTTGCTAGAAAATAACTACTGAAATAACCGTGTCATCTGTAAATGTAAACACTTGGTTCTGTACATAGTGACTGTATAATATTATACTACATACAAGCATGGACACAGGGCACTCTGGCTTATGGAAGATGTTGAATTAATCGGAAACTTGCTGGAAATGTACAAGTTTACGGTTGAAAAATGTTTCTGCTCGAGATTGTATTTATGTATTTTTTCAGGAAGACGTTGCCGATTCGACACTGCGCGTGCTGACCCGCAGACCGACATGAATCACTTGTTTTATGCTTTATGTGCCAGACCGAGAGCACACTAAAAACCGCCTAAATTCGGAATACGTTGCTAAACTCGCCAAAGCCCCAATTATTTATAAATAAAACTTTTTATCGATAATTTAAAGTCTGAAATTGTTTTTGGGATACTTGGAGTACGTTATACTTGTGGGTTGGGCGTATGGTTTGACGGGTAACTGTAACTGTGTATGCGTAACCGTGTGGCTTTTTATGTGGCAAACATAAAAATTCCGTCGAAACTACGGCGCGGCGCAGCGGAGCGGAGCAGTTGTGTTTCTAACGAGAAATGCGTCAGCGTTTCGTTTGAAACGTAATTCGTTCCCCTGTTCTGGTTCCAGAGATACGGAAAGCAACGGAAATCAGAATAAGAAATCTTGGGATATCCGCGAATAATCGCCAACGCGAGAAAGAAGGAAGATTAACATGGAAATGGAAAAAGTTCCAGGTGATCGAAAGTTCGGCTTAAAGAACGTCGGATGCGAAACGACGCCATGCTCGAGGTAAATTTGGAACAGCATCGTGGGGGACCGTGAAAGATTAACAGCTAGAACCCTTGACGGACAAATGGAGCCCTGCCGAGATACCAAACGCGTTGCATTAAAATTAGAAAGCGTCCAACAACGACTTTGCTCGCGATTAGAAGCTGACGTCGAGATCGAAATGGATAAAAGTAGCTTTTATGACTTGGCTACTTGGATACCTTCGTAAGGACTATGAATAACTTATGCATAATCCATGTTCCGATGAAAATACCTTCCCAAGTATTGGTTACATTTGTAGGGATCGAGAAGGTTAAGAAATTTCCGACGAGTCGAGTCCATTGTTTGGCTAAATAGAACATCTTCCAAAAGAGGTGGTCAAACATTACTGACCGATTGCGACTGTTATCCAATCTTTTGGCTGTGTCGATATCGATCGACGACCTCTGAATGCGTAAAAGTGGAAATCCTACAAGCGTTTGCTTCCAATCCCTTCGAATCGCTTCAACTCGAGTTAAATGTTCTATTTACACGAGTAAGAGCTTCGGAAATGGTGAAAGTAGAGATCATGCGATTTACTTTCCTATGCAGAACTGTGAATATCGCGTCGTAAAAGTGCTAATCGATATCATGGCTAGACGTACACATTTTACTTCGATAAATACCTTCGCAATTATTCAAATGTCAGCGTTTAATCATCTATTCGCTAATCATGGACGAATCTAATTTCCAACGCCAAACTATTCGAAAATTGATAACAGGACTAACATAGCTAGTTTATACGGAATTTAGTCAAATTGTACATAGTAGGTTCGTCAAAGGATATCTTTAAATACCGAATCCATCGAAATGACCCAGTCATTGTTTCCCTGATGTATTCATATTGATTTTCCATTTGGTTTCGTCCTGTCGCGTCGGCATCGGTTCGATTTAAACTTCTTCGTCTACGGTTGCTTTTCGAACGATATCATTGTAATCCGTAAGATCCGAAATTGCGACGAAAATACGATCGATAATTGTGTCACCGATAAGTTCCAGCACGATACCCTTCCCCTCGATCGACGTGCAATGTTTGCACAGATACGGAAATCTACCGGAATCGCTATCGACATTGGTGTCGCGATAACAACAAAAATTTCAATCTCGTGAAAATATTGCAAATAACGTGGTTCGATCGTTGTCGCGAGCAACAATAATAACGAGAAGGTAACAAGTCGTTTGTCTCGACCGTGATCGACCGTGGAACAAAAGTATTTGTTCGCTTGCTTTTCTCCTTTCGTGGTACTTCATTTACCCTCTTGCTTCACCTAACCCTCGACGAGATGTGGCGATTCGTAAAATTGTCAGTCGTTTGGATTCTTTTGTTTTTTTTTATTGCATCGCTCTATCATCGCGAGAAGTGAAAGCAACTAGGCTAAATTATAGTAAATGCCGTCAAAATGATCGCAGAAAACACTTCATTTTTTCTTTATTCAGCCAGAAAATATAAAATTGAATTTCTTTTCGAATAAGTCAGGTTCTAAACCAAGTATCTGATGTAATGGCTAATAATCCAACCTCGGGAATAATCTGACAAAAGTCACGTTCGAAAGGAAACATTTATTTAAGTAGAGGCAAGAGAAACGTTGTCTCGACTAAATATCGTTCGGAAGAAAACCCAGAAAGTCTGTCGAAAGAGCAAACACGAACTCTTAATTACTATACGTATAAAAACCCACGGAACGAAAGCTAGAAAGAAAACTCACGGAACACTTTCCAAATCCCAGAACTCTTGGGGAATTTCACCAGATTATCACCAAACACTGTTCGTATCACCATAGAACCATCGACTTGTCTTTCTTAAAAAAAAGCCTCCCCCGAAAAGAAAGATCTACCCTTTTCTTCGTAGAAGACGTAACGAAATCGACGCAACGTAAAGCAGGTTTAAAGAATCGGACAAAGTTTCACTCGAAACATGCACAAACCGTGACACTAGGACAAGTCGCGATGATAAACAATATACTTTTCACGATCGCGGAATAGGTCCTGGCGCGTGTCCTGTGCGAAGGACACCGGCACGTTGCTCGCGCGCGCGTACAAGAACGATCCTCGTTGGTCGCGTGTCGGCTGTGAACTGACTCTGCCTATGCCCGCGGCTGTTGCTTATACGAGGCTACAGGTGTGCGTGCGTACCTGCGTGTCTCTCCAGCTACAACGGTTCGATAAACGTCACATTTTTCACGATAGAACGTTAGTTGTTGTAATAAATGCCATGCCACCGAATCTTTTGCCTTTTATAACATTACTATACTCGATCGCCGCTTAAATTGCTACTCTTTGATTAACGAGGAATAACTAACGATTACCTACACGCTAAACTTTCTGTTCGTTCCATTTAATACGGAATAATATTTCATATAGTATAATGGAGATATTTTTCAGCAGTTCAACTTAAATTCATGAATTTATATTTGTAAATTATTGTCTATTACTCTGTCGATCAAGACAGATCAAGACAATCCGAAGATTCCCGTTACGAGGAGCATCTATGTTGTAATATACTCTGGAAACGATAATGAAAAGTACACGAATACTTTAACGTAAATCAAATATGTTACCTGTGTTATATGTATATGCCTAACGTGTTTCTGTAAAATCAAATCAGAGTACAATATTATTTATCGAAAGCAGAGACTCGTTGGCGTCGCCCCCGTCCAGCCTGGTATTCGAAAACAAGTGGAGATAAACGAGAATCAAACAATCGTGGTCGATGCAGTTCAAGTGACAAGTTTCAACCGGTTTCTATTGAACGTTTTATCGATTTCAACGATCCAGCTAAATTGGAGAACGCGAAAAGCCATAGACTCGCTCAATCGCGAACAATATGAACGTATCACGTTCGCCTAATTGAGAGCCGCGGAATATCCTTGTCCAAGCATTACGAAAGTCATTGCACAACATGTCGTGCTCTTAGAAACCTTTTATTAGTTAATAACGCAAGAATTATGGGAATATTGTCGCAAATCAACTTTTTTTCTAATTCACAAAATTTTATCGAGGCGAACTCGAAGAGTCCTTCGTGTATTTAAAATTATGTAATTCACTTTGATAATTATTTTTATACGCATGATAAATAGATTCCGATCCGAATACTTTAAACACGTTTAAAGAATTTTTTTCCATGCTGGTTCATGCACCTTATTTAACACTTGTTTATATCTTTTTCTGTTTTAAAGTATCAAAGTTATTATTATCCCGAATCCAATTTTCCGTACTCGTGCGGCGACCCATTAATTTTTCAAATCCCGTTCTCCGATTTCAAGCAGATTATTTTCCGACGACGATGTAGCAACAGTAATTTTAATTAAATCCCGTTGCTTCGATTTCATCCGCAATCGTAACGCGAAAGGCAAAATTTGATCGGTGAAATTTTACGGAAACTGGAGAGAAATATTTCGCGAACCCTCGCGCCTCGTAAAGAAGGAAGGAAACTCCTAACAACTGAATTTCAAATCGCGCCAAGGCGAGGAAGAACCGAAGCCAATTTGCATCGCGAGCAAACTTCGACGCAGCGATAATGTATGTGGTTTTTTCTCACTTTCGACCGTGGAAACTATTTTCATACACACACGGATATGTATATATAAATATATACATATAATACATATATACACTCCGGGACAAAAAGATAGCACATCTTATATTTTCTCATATTTTGTGTTAAAAGCTGATTAAGATACATATTTTCTTTTACTGATAACTCAGATCATGTCTGTGCATACAATTTACGAAATATCATCCACAACATATACTTCGACAGGATTCTAACACAAAAAATGTAATCATTGTTGTTCGCAAGCGGGACAAAATGATAGCACATGTAGTAAATCTACGCTTTCCAGTTACACTGAAGCTCGCAAATTGGGAACATCAGCCCCGGAACATAGTTAATAAAGTCCGTGATATTATTTCGTGTTGTATATTTGTTCAAAAAAGGCGAACTATTATGTAAACATGGTTCGCGGATAGAGACTGAACGCGTGTGAAATTGACACTATAATAAAATTGAAAGAATGAACAATATGCAGTGAAAAAAATAGCAAGAATTATGAATAGAAGTCGAAAAGTAATAATGAACTTCTTAGAAAATCCGGAAAATTATGGTAAAAAGAAGAGTTCTGAACGTCCGCGAAGTCTAAATGCCCGGGAACGACGTGCAATACTAAGAGCAGCATCAAATTCTAAGATGACTACAAGGCAAATAGCTCAAAGTGTTGGTGGAGACACTAATATAAAGAATGTGAGACGTGTTTTACAAAACTGCAAATACATAACACGAAGAAAATTGAAGAAAAAACCTTGGTTAACTGTGCAACGTAAGATGAATCGATTACACTTTGTGGAAAAGAATATTCATATGCGAAATAAATGGCGAAGAATAATATTTACGGATGAAAAGAGTTTTAACTTAGATGGACCTGATGATCTGAGTTACTATTTTCACGATATGCGAAAAGTGAAACAGTTTTTGAGTCGTCGGCAAATGGGAGGTGGTGGTGTGATGATTTGGTGCGGTATCGGGTACTATGGTAAAATGGAAATCAAATTTATAATTAGACAAATGAATAGCAAAATGTACTTGGAAATGATTAAGGAACAAATAAACACTTACGCCACCAGAATTGCTGGAGAGAAGTTTATTTTTCAGCAGGATAATGCCGCAGTACACACTGGAAAAGTAGTAAAAGAATACTTTTCTCCAGAAAAAATTCGCGTTTTGGATTGGCCAGCAATGTCACCCGACCTTAACATTATTGAAAATTGTTGGGGAAATCTTGCCCGAGCTGTATATGGAAATGGCAGACAATTTGGAAATATTGCCAAATTAAAAAAAAGTATTCAAGATGAGTGGGAGCAATTAAAACAAAAAACTATTAAAAAGCTCCATAAATCTTTGCCAAAGAGAATGATGGCTGTTATTAAATGTAA